>NW_022324782.1:0-8001 GCF_002776525.5 Piliocolobus tephrosceles | reverse complement strand
GTTGATGGGTGCAGCACACCAACATGGCACATGTATACATATGTAACAAACCTGCACGTTATGCACATGTACCCTAGAATTTAAAGTATAATAAAAAAAAAAAAAAAGAGGATCGTATGCCTTGGTTTGTCCCACTGCCTTTCTCTTTCACTAGCCTAATTATTAATGTCGACTCTTTTAACTCATAATATCATCTTGGTTCAAATAATAAATTATATTGTCACCCTACTTCTCTGTCACTTGGGGAGTAATTCAAAAGTACAAAAGAGAATTCAAGTTCTAAAAGATATCAATTTAGATTTTTTATGACTATTTCAGAGTATAATAACGTGGTGGGTATAATTTTCTTTCCTTTTACATTCTCCACATAGCAATTAGGAAATTTAAGCCAGGAAGAGTTTGGGTTAAGACTCCGCAGGTGAACTAAACTGTGTCTCTAGAAAAGACTGCATGTTCTGGACAACCCCAGATCCTGTAAAATGCATTTCTTACTGCTGATGTCACTCTGTACATTTGTTTATGGATATATCTTTTTACCTTGTATACTTTTGTTGGAGTGTAGTAGCCTTCACTGTAGACCGCTGTATTCCTTAATGCTTACCATGTGCCTTTACATAGTTGTTGCCTAACTGAAGCCAGACTATTAAAAAAAATCAGCTAAATGACTCTTCCATTTTAATGTCAAGTAATTGATTTGAATGCTTTTTCACTGACCAGGTAAACTTGTTTATTTTGTTTCTTCTTCTCCTCCACATATCTCTTTTCCTGGCAGATCTATAACCACATATTCAGGTCCCAGTTTAGTGGGATATTATTACTTTTTCTGGGAAACATTTACTGATTTCTCTAAACTTGCACGTAATACTGTGATTTTCTGTTTAGTTGTCTGTATTCCCCCAATGCCCTGTAAATGTTACCAGTGCCCCATGGCTCTAGCACGAAGCATAGGTCTGGTACGTAGTAGTGCATTGAATGAATTAGTGTCTTATGTGGCCACATCAGGATGTATAGTGCAGCTTGTCCCTCCACAGAGAAAAGTCTTGACTATTTGGTAAACTCACTTTTGATTGTCGATATAGGTTTTGATGTGAAAGGGAGAATAAGAAAGGCTGGCAGAAATGTTTCCCCTATTAGTTAATATAACAGCTGTGTGACTCTACAAGGAGAATTGGCAGGGCAAACTTCTACACCAGCACACATGTCCATTCATGGGGTGACACTGTTGCTTCATCTCTGTGTAAATTGGGAAAGCATTGGAAAGCCATGACTACAGTTCTGTGGCTTTCTCTTCTTTTGAAATCTATTAAGGCTTAAAATTCGATGAGAAAAATACTTGTCTGTTATATGAAAGAAATGAATAAGGCCTGCTACCAAGTGAAATGACTGCTCAGAATGGCACAAAACCTAATCTTTTATGTCTCCATGGGCTTCCTCACCTTGCCTCTCTGACTTTGTGCATTCCGATCCTTTTGCCAAGGATATCTTTCTTCCCGTTTGTCACCTGGCATATTCCTGTTTATGTTCCAAGACCTAGTTTAAGTTTAATGACAGTTTTTTCCCCCTTTGGAGCCTTCCTAATTTCACCATCATTTGGGGCTCTCCTGTTTTCCTTTAACTCTTTTATTCTCAAACTTTACCATGTTCTCTATGTTGCAGTTCACTCATGTTTTCAGTTTGCTAGTGCTACGATTTAAATGTGTTCCTCAAAGTTCATATGTTGGAAACTGAATTCCCAGTGAAACTATGTGGAAAAGGGGGGCCTTTAAGTGGTAGTTAGGTGGTGAGGGTCCTGCCCTTGTGAAAGGATTAATAGCATAATTGTGGGAATGGGTTAGTGATTGCAAGAGTGGGTTTCTGATAAAAGAGACGAGTTTAGCTTTCTTTCACTTTTGCTCTCTTGTACACTCTTGTCCTTCTGTCTTCTGCCATGGGATGTCACAGCAGGAAGTTCCTTACCAGATGCAGCCCCTTTGATCTTGAACTTCTGTTTCCAGAACTATAAGAAATAAATTTCCAGTGTTTATAATAAGTTACCTGATGTCGGTTGTTCACTCGCGCGTCGAGCACACGGTAGGTCCGGCGGCCGGTGGGCGCCCCAGGCGGCGTTCCCCGTGGCCTTGCGCCTCGGCCGCTGTCCTGAGCAGCTTCTGCCCCAGAGCCCGACCCTCCTGGGGGCCCTAGGTGGAGTCCCGCGAGCCAAGGCGGACCGGCGACCGCTGCCGAAGCATGAAGAAGGGGTAAGCGAGAGCCCCCAAGATTTCACGAATGCTGAATAGGGCGGAGCAAGATGGCCGAATAGGATACAGCTTCAATCTCCATCTCCCAGCGCGAGCGACACAGAAGACCTGCGATTTCTGCATTTTCAACTGAGGTACTGGGGTCATCTCACTCGGGAGTGCCGGACAATCGGTGCTGGTCAGCTGCTGCAGCCCGACCAGCGAGAGCTGAAGCAGGGCGAGGCATCGCCTCACCTGGGAAGCGCGAGGGGGAAGGGAGTCCCTTTTCCTAGCCAGGGGAACTGAGACACACAACACCTGGAAAATCGGGTAACTCCCACCCCAATACTGCGCTGTAACACCGGCACACCGGAGATTGTATCCCACACCTGGCTGGGAGGGTCCCACGCCCACGGAGCCTCTCTCCTTGCTAACACAGCAGTCTGCGGCAATCTAACCGCAAGGCAGCAGCGAGGCTGGGGGAGGGGCGCCCGCCATCGCTGAGGCTTAAGTAGGTAAATAAAGCCGCTGGGAAGCTCGAACTGGGTGGAGCTCACAGCAGCTCAAGGAAACCTGCCTGTCTCTGTAGACTGCGCCTCTGGGGACAGGGCTCAGCTAAAGGAGTAGAAGCCTGTGAAACGCGAACGACTCTGTCTGACAGCTTTGAAGAGAGCAGTGGATCTCCCAACACGGAGGTTGAGATCTGAGAAGGGGCAGTCTGCCTGCTCAAGTGGGTCACTGACCCCTGAGTAGCCTAACTGGGAGACATCCCCCACTAGGGGCAGTCTGACACCCCACACCTCACAGGGTGGAGTACACCCCTGAGAGGAAGCTTCCAAAGCAAGGATCAGACAGGTGCACTCGCTGTTCAGCAATATTCTATCTTCTGCAACCTCTGCTGCTGATACCCAGGCAAACAGGGTCTGGAGTGGACCTCAAGCAATCTCCAACAGACCTATAGCTGAGGGTCCTGACAGTCAGAAGGAAACCTATCAAACAGGAAGGACACCTATATCAAAACCCCATCAGTACGTCACCATCATCAAAGACCAGTGACAGATAAAACCACAAAGATGGGGAAAAAGCAGGGCAGAAAAGCTGGAAATTCAAAAAATAAGAGCGCATCTCCTCCTGCAAAGGAGCACAGCCCATCGCCAGCAATGGATCAAAGCTGGTCAGAGAATGATTTTGATGAGATGAGAGAAGAAGGCTTCAGTCCATCAAACCTCTCAGAGCTAAAGGAGGAATTACGTACCCAGCGCAAAGAAACTAAAAATCTTGAAAAAAAAGTGGAAGAATTGACAGCTAGACTAATTAATGCAGAGAAGGTCATAAACGAAATGACAGAGATGAAAACCATGACACGAGAAATACGTGACAAATGCACAAGCTTCAGTAACCGACTCGATCAACTGGAAGAAAGAGTATCAGCGATGGAGGATCAAATGAATGAAATGAAGCGAGAAGAGAAACCAAAAGAAAAAAGAAGAAAAAGAAATGAACAAAGCCTGCAAGAAGTATGGGATTATGTAAAAAGACCAAATCTACGTCTGATTGGGGTGCCTGAAAGTGAGGGGGAAAATGGAACCAAATTGGAAAACACTCTACAGGATATCATCCAGGAGAACTTCCCCAACCTAGCAGGGCAGGCCAACATTCAAATTCAGGAAATACAGAGAACGCCACAAAGATACTCCTCCAGAAGAGCAACTCCAAGACACATAATTGCCAGATTCACCAAAGTTGAAATGAAGGAAAAAGTCTTAAGGGCAGCCAGAGAGAAAGGTCGGGTTACCCACAAAGGGAAGCCCATCAGACTGACAGCAGATCTCTCGGCAGAAACTCTACAAGCCAGAAGAGAGTGGGGGCCAATATTCAACATTCTTAAAGAAAAGAATTTTAAACCCAGAATTTCATATCCAGCCAAACTAAGTTTCATCAGTGAAGGAGAAATAAAATTCTTTACAGATAAGCAAATGCTTAGAGATTTTGTCACCACCAGGCCTGCCTTACAAGAGACCCTGAAGGAAGCCCTAAACATGGAAAGGAACAACCGGTACCAGCCATTGCAAAAACATGCCAAAATGTAAAGACCATCGAGCCTAGGAAGAAACTGCATCAACTAATGAGCAAAATAACCAGTTAATATCATAATGGCAGGATCAAGATCACACATAACAATATTAACCTTAAATGTAAATGGACTAAATGCTCCAATTAAAAGACACAGACTGGCAAACTGGATAAAGAGTCAAGACCCATCAGTCTGCTGTCTTCAGGAGACCCATCTCACATGCAGAGACATACATAGGCTCAAAATAAAGGGATGGAGAAAGATCTACCAAGCAAATGGAGAACAAAAAAAAGCAGGGGTTGCAATCCTAGTCTCTGATAAAACAGACTCTAAACCATCAAAGATCAAAAGAGACAAAGAAGGCCATTACATAATGGTAAAGGGATCAATTCAACAGGAAGAGCTAACTATCCTAAATATATATGCACCCAATATAGGAGCACCCAGATTCATAAAGCAAGTCCTTAGATACTTACAAAGAGACTTAGACTCCCATACAATAATAATGGGAGACCTCAACACTCCACTGTCAACATTAGACAGATCAACGAGACAGAAAGTTAACAAGGACATCCAGGAATTGAACTCATCTCTGCACCAAGCGGACCTAATAGATAGCTATAGAACTCTCCACCCCAAGTCAACAGAATATACATTTTTCTCAGCACCACATCACACTTATTCCAAAATTGACCACATAATTGGAAGTAAAGCACTCCTCAGCAAATGTAAAAGAACAGAAATTATAACAAACTGTCTCTCAGACCACAGTGCAATCAAACTAGAACTCAGGACTAAGAAACTCAATCAAAACCGCTCAACTACATGGAAACTGAACAACCTGCTCCTGAATGACTACTGGGTATATAACAAAATGAAAGCAGAAATAAAGATGTTCTTTGAAACCAATGAGAACAAAGATACAACATACCAGAATCTCTGGGACACATTTAAAGCAGTGTGTAGAGGGAAATTTATAGCACTAAGTGCCCACAAGAGAAAGCAGGAAAGATATAAAATTGGCATTCTAACATCACAATTAAAAGAACTAGAGAGGCAAGAGCAAACACATTCAAAAGCTAGCAGAAGGCAAGAAATAACTAAGATCAGAGCAGAACTGAAGGAGATAGAGACACAAAAAACCCTCCAAAAAATCAATGAATCCAGGAGTTGGTTTTTTGAAAAGATCAACAAAATTGACAGACCGCTAGCAAGACTAATAAAGAAGAAAAGAGAGAGGAATCAAATAGACGCAATAAAAAATGATAAAGGGGATATCACCACCGACCCCACAGAAATACAAACTACCATCAGAGAATACTATAAACACCTCTACGCAAATCAACTAGAAAATCTAGAAGAAATGGATAATTTCCTGGACGTACACTCTTCCAAGACTAAACCAGGAAGAAGTTGAATCCCTGAATAGACCAATAGCAGCCTCTGAAATTGAGGCAACAATTAATAGCCTACCCACCAAAAAAAGCCCAGGACCAGATGGATTCACAGCTGAATTCCACCAGAGGTACAAGGAGGAGCTGGTACCATTCCTTCTGAAACTATTCCAATCAATAGAAAAAGAGGGAATCCTCCCTAACTCATTTTATGAGGCCAGCATCATCCTGATACCAAAGCCTGGCAGAGACACAACAAAAAAAGAGAATTTTAGACCAATCTCCCTGATGAACATCGATGCAAAAATCCTCAATAAAATACTGGCAAACCGGATTCAGCAGCACATCAAAAAGCTTATCCACCATGATCAAGTGGGCTTCATCCCTGGGATGCAAGGCTGGTTCAACATTCGCAAATCCATCAACGTAATCCAGCATATCAACAGAACCAAAGACAAGAACCACATGATTATCTCAATAGATGCAGAAAAGGCTTTTGACAAAATTCAACAGCCCTTCCTGCTAAAAACGCTCAACAAATTCGGTATTGATGGAACGTACCTCAAAATAATAAGAGCTATTTATGACAAACCCACAGCTAATATCATACTGAATGGGCAAAAACTGGAAAAATTCCCTTTGAAAACTGGCACAAGACAGGGATGCCCTCTCTCACCACTCCTATTCAACATAGTGTTGGAAGTTCTGGCTAGGGCAATCAGGCAAGAGAAAGAAATCAAGGGTATTCAGTTAGGAAAAGAAGAAGTCAAATTGTCCCTGTTTGCAGATGACATGATTGTATATTTAGAAAACCCCATCGTCTCAGCCCAAAATCTTCTTAAGCTGATAAGCAACTTCAGCAAAGTCTCAGGATACAAAATTAATGTGCAAAAATCACAAGCATTCTTATACACCAGTAACAGACAAGCAGAGAGCCAAATCAGGAATGAACTTCCATTCACAATTGCTTCAAAGAGAATAAAATACCTAGGAATCCAACTTACAAGGGATGTAAAGGACCTCTTCAAGGAGAACTACAAACCACTGCTCAGTGAAATCAAAGAGGACACAAACAAATGGAAGAACATACCATGCTCATGGATAGGCAGAATCAATATTGTGAAAATGGCCATACTGCCCAAGGTAATTTATAGATTCAATGCCATCCCCATCAAGCTACCAATGAGTTTCTTCACCGAATTGGAAAAAACTGCTTTAAAGTTCATATGGAACCAAAAAAGAGCCCGCATTGCCAAGACAATCCTAAGTCAAAAGGACAAAGCCGGAGGCGTCACGCTACCTGACTTCAAACTATACTACAAGGCTACAGTAACCAAAACAGCATGGTACTGGTACCAAAACAGAGATATAGACCAATGGAACAGAACGGAGCCTTCAGAAATAATGCCACACATCTACAACCATCTGATCTTTGACCAACCTGACAAAAACAAGAAATGGGGAAAGGATTCCCTATTTAATAAATGGTGCTGGGAAAATTGGCTAGCCATAAGTAGAAAGCTGAAACTGGATCCTTTCCTTACTCCTTATACGAAGATTAATTCAAGATGGATTAGAGACTTAAATGTTAGACCTATTACCATAAAAACCCTAGAAGAAAATCTAGGTAGTACCATTCAGGACATAGGCATGGGCAAGGACTTCATGTCTAAAACACCAAAAGCAACGGCAGCAAAAGCCAAAATTGACAAATGGGATCTAATTAAGCTAAAGAGCTTCTGCACAGCAAAGGAAACTACCATCAGAGTGAACAGGCAACCTACAGAATGGGAGAAAATTTTTGCAATCTACTCATCTGACAAAGGGCTAATTTCCAGAATCTACAAAGAACTCAAACAAATATACAAGAAAAAAACAAACAACCCCATCCAAAAGTGGGGAAAGGATATGAACAGACATTTCTCAAAAGAAGACATTCATACAGCCAACAGACACATGAAAAAATGCTCATCATCACTGGCCATCAGAGAAATGCAAATCAAAACCACAATGAGATACCATCTCACACCAGTTAGAATGGCAATCATTAAAAAATCAGGAAACAATAGGTGTTGGAGAGGATGTGGAGAAATAGGAACACTTTTACACTGTTGGTGGGATTGTAAACTAGTTCAACCATTATGGAAAACAGTATGGCAATTCCTCAAGGATCTAGAACTATATGTACCATATGACCCAGCCATCCCACTACTGGGTATATACCCAAAGGATTATAGATTATGCTACTACAAAGACACATGCACACGTAGGTTTATTGCGGCACTATTCACAATAGCAAAGACTTGGAATCAACCCA
>NW_022324781.1:0-1377 GCF_002776525.5 Piliocolobus tephrosceles | reverse complement strand
TTTTCCCAGGCTCCACCAAGGCGGGCACCTGGCCGACAATGTTATTGCCCAGCTCGCCTGGAGACACTCCACGGGTCAGGATGAGAATGGAAGTCGGACCAGGGAGCAGAGAAGACTCCAAGAAAGCTCCCCTATGCAGTGCCCCGACCCTAAATACAGGTGGCCACCCCATTTAAGTGACAAAGGAGCTAGCCACCTCAGTGGACTCCTTTCCTCCCTGGAGGCCTCCCCTCCCATCAGCGGGACTCGTACCCTCCTCATGACACTGTCACACGTGTCCAACATGTGCAAGAGGGCTGCACCCACACAGGCACTAAGGGCCCCTCAGGCTCCCACCCCACACAGCCCACCCAGCTGTCCCGCAGCGCCTCCTGACGGCCAGGGCCCAAGGGGCCTCCCCCAGCTTGCAGAGCCCGCGAGTGTCCTGTGCCTGGGCGTGCACTGCTGCACCTGTCACCCAGTGGCCATGTGACCACCACACCCCTCCCCTTGGTGGACTGGGAAATACTGTCTCTGAATGGCAACCTCCCCGGGAGCCAGCCTGGGACATACCAGCCCAAGGGCGTGCCCAGGGCCCTCCAAGGCCACCAGCAGGCTGCTGAGCCCCGATGTCCACCTCCCAGGTGCCCATCATCCCAGCTCTTCCAACCCCAGCCCCTCCACACATCACAGGCCCCTGAATTTCACCCTACCTGAGCCCACTCCTTCCCACTGTCCCCCTTCCCTAATGACAAATCCCTGCTGCGACCTTCACCAGGGAGCCAGCCTCATCTCCTCCACCCACCTCCTGGGCCCACCCAGGGGCACCCCCAGCCTCTGGGTCTTTGTCCATCCCCTCCCCAGAGTGCTCCGAAATGGAACTAAGCATGCGCTCTGCTCACAGCCCCACAGCCCACCCTCCAGCGGCTGGCCAGTCCACTTCTCCTCTGCAGGCCGGCTGCCGCGCCTCACGCCCTGGTTTCCCTACACAAACTTGTGCCTATGGATCTTGTGGGGTGGGGGGTGTGGCTCGAAGTGCTTCTCCCCTACAGTGACAAGGGCGCCGGCCTGAGGGCAGCACTCCCCGTTCCCTGCTTCATCCTCACTGGCTCTGCACATGTGCTTGGCTTTCTCCACGTTTGCTGCGTTTGCTGAGTGAATCCATGAACAAATGAATGACAAACACGCATTTTCCAGAACCCCATGTGCAGCTGGAGGGAATGCCTTGGTCAGAGGTTTGTGGGAGGGCAACTCAGAGGGGGTGAGGCCTGGAGGGTGGGCTGTGCGGGGATGGCAGCCCACTCCCCATCCTCCAGGCGCCCCGGGGACAGAGCCCAGACGGAAGCTTGAACATCGTCGCCATGCTGAGTACGTGTCTCCAAGCATGTGTGTTCCTGT
>NW_022324780.1:0-1377 GCF_002776525.5 Piliocolobus tephrosceles | reverse complement strand
ACAGGAACACACATGCTTGGAGACACGTACTCAGCATGGCGACGATGTTCAAGCTTCCGTCTGGGCTCTGTCCCCGGGGCGCCTGGAGGATGGGGAGTGGGCTGCCATCCCCGCACAGCCCACCCTCCAGGCCTCACCCCCTCTGAGTTGCCCTCCCACAAACCTCTGACCAAGGCATTCCCTCCAGCTGCACATGGGGTTCTGGAAAATGCGTGTTTGTCATTCATTTGTTCATGGATTCACTCAGCAAACGCAGCAAACGTGGAGAAAGCCAAGCACATGTGCAGAGCCAGTGAGGATGAAGCAGGGAACGGGGAGTGCTGCCCTCAGGCCGGCGCCCTTGTCACTGTAGGGGAGAAGCACTTCGAGCCACACCCCCCACCCCACAAGATCCATAGGCACAAGTTTGTGTAGGGAAACCAGGGCGTGAGGCGCGGCAGCCGGCCTGCAGAGGAGAAGTGGACTGGCCAGCCGCTGGAGGGTGGGCTGTGGGGCTGTGAGCAGAGCGCATGCTTAGTTCCATTTCGGAGCACTCTGGGGAGGGGATGGACAAAGACCCAGAGGCTGGGGGTGCCCCTGGGTGGGCCCAGGAGGTGGGTGGAGGAGATGAGGCTGGCTCCCTGGTGAAGGTCGCAGCAGGGATTTGTCATTAGGGAAGGGGGACAGTGGGAAGGAGTGGGCTCAGGTAGGGTGAAATTCAGGGGCCTGTGATGTGTGGAGGGGCTGGGGTTGGAAGAGCTGGGATGATGGGCACCTGGGAGGTGGACATCGGGGCTCAGCAGCCTGCTGGTGGCCTTGGAGGGCCCTGGGCACGCCCTTGGGCTGGTATGTCCCAGGCTGGCTCCCGGGGAGGTTGCCATTCAGAGACAGTATTTCCCAGTCCACCAAGGGGAGGGGTGTGGTGGTCACATGGCCACTGGGTGACAGGTGCAGCAGTGCACGCCCAGGCACAGGACACTCGCGGGCTCTGCAAGCTGGGGGAGGCCCCTTGGGCCCTGGCCGTCAGGAGGCGCTGCGGGACAGCTGGGTGGGCTGTGTGGGGTGGGAGCCTGAGGGGCCCTTAGTGCCTGTGTGGGTGCAGCCCTCTTGCACATGTTGGACACGTGTGACAGTGTCATGAGGAGGGTACGAGTCCCGCTGATGGGAGGGGAGGCCTCCAGGGAGGAAAGGAGTCCACTGAGGTGGCTAGCTCCTTTGTCACTTAAATGGGGTGGCCACCTGTATTTAGGGTCGGGGCACTGCATAGGGGAGCTTTCTTGGAGTCTTCTCTGCTCCCTGGTCCGACTTCCATTCTCATCCTGACCCGTGGAGTGTCTCCAGGCGAGCTGGGCAATAACATTGTCGGCCAGGTGCCCGCCTTGGTGGAGCCTGGGAAAA
>NW_022324779.1:0-2190 GCF_002776525.5 Piliocolobus tephrosceles | reverse complement strand
CTCTTTGAAAGGAGGGAGGCAGAGGGCTCAGGGCTCAGTGAACTTTCAGCTGACTCCTCGCCTTGAGGCTCATGGGATCGTTCTGGGCTGCAGCCAGGCCCTGCCTGCCTCAGTCGATGTGATGTGCTCAGCCAATCCATTCTCCCCCGGAGGGGTTCAGAATCGGATCCGATGGGGGGTCATGAGATGACCCCAGCGGGCGCCCTGAAGCTCCCCCTCCCCTGCTGGAAATCGGCTCAAGGGTATTCAGAAGTCCGGACTCCTCCGCCGCCCGGGGTTGGATCCTGGGACGCCGCCCGCGGCCGCCTCTCCCACGCGGCCCGCGACAGGACCCCGGATGCAGCCGCAGCCAAGGCTGCCGCAGGAGAGCCCCTGGCGCCCAGCGGGCGCCGTCCTTTAAAGGGGACGCAGCCTGACTGCCAGCGGCGGCGGATCGCGGGGCGGCCCAGCCAATGCGCATGCGCGAGCGGCGAGCGGCCGCTCGCGGGGATCGGGTGCTCGCGTCACAGTGGTTCCCACGGTTGTCATAGGAACCACGCCCTGAGGCCCGGCAGACAGGAGCCCTCCGTGGCAGTGCTTGGGTGGCGAGGCTCCGAGGCTCCACCCTGACCTCTCCACGGGGTCCACAGGACTGTCTCCGGATGCCAGGAGTCCAGGCAAAGGGCTCACCAGGATGTGGAAAGCACAGGCCGTGTCCTCCGGCTGAAGCAGCGCGGCGTCACAGCCTCAGGCCCACCCGGACGCTGTTCTGTTCGGGTGAGTCTCCCCAGAAGTCGTTCCCCACCCGCCTCCAACTCCCCCCCCCGCCCCGCACCCCGTGATCCCGAGGACGGCTCGGCCTGCAGACCCGTGGGCTGATCTCTCCACCGAGGGTCCTTCTCAGTCAAGAGCCGAAGGCAGTAGCCTCAGCGGCTGCCTGGGGGTGTTTGTTTCTGGGCCACTGCTCTGTGACTCTCTGTGTGTGTGTGTGTTTGTGTGTGTCCCATTTTCGATTCTCTCTCTTGTCTCGGACTCTCTGTGAGTTTCTTGCCCTCTCTCTTTCGTTTGGTGTGTGTGTCGGTGTGTGTGGGTGTTGGTGTGTGTGTGTGGAGGAAAGTGCCCGTTGCGCCTCAAAGCGATCTCTTGCATGTCGGCCTGTCTGTGGCGAGCCTCCCTCCGCGTCTGCGGCTGGGTCCTGTGTCCGCTTGTCAACCGTTTTCGCGGCGGTTCCACTTTGGGTTTGTGAAGGCCTCGACCTCGTGAGGAGATGCCTGGCTCCCTCCCGCAGTAGTTGCAACCTCATCCCCAGCCCCTGCGGCCTCTTGGCCCCTTCCTGGAGATCCCTGTCATGATTGTTTTTCTCTCCAAACCTGCTTCGGGTTGGAGCCGATTTCCTCCCGGGGAGGGGGAGCTTCAGGACGCCTGCTGGGGTCTCAGGACTCCCCTTCAGATGGGATTCAGGACCCCTACGGGGGAGAATGGATGGGCTGAGCACATCGACTGAGGCAGGCAGGGTCTCCCTGCAGCCCACAACCATCCCACGGGCCTCAAGGCGTGCCGTCAACTGAAAGTTCACTGAGGCTTCTGAGCCCTCTGCCTCCCTCCTCCTTTGAAAGACAGGTCCTTGTCTTCTGAAAGAGGTGCTGTGGCATTTTCTCTGCACACCCAGTCTCGTTCCTGAGAATGAGGCTCCCCTCTGCTCCTGGGTGGACTGACCCCATGAGACTTTGGGCCCGCTGCTAGATCCCAGACGTTCTTTGATTGTTTCCCTGGCATTCATGGAAAGGTCACCTGTGCACCCCTGCCAACGGGCACATGCCAGGACACCGTTGTTTCTTTCGCAGTCGGCCCGTGTGCCCCCAGTGACACACGCTTCCACCGTCTGTTCCGGGGCACGCCAGTGCCACGCATTGGCTCCACCTCGGATTCGCCCCTGGACCTGTTGACAGGTGTCCTGGAAAGCGGGATCAGCTTGAAGGAGCCCCAGGCCCTTCAGAAGCGCGGCAGCTCACCGCTCTTTGAAAGGAGGGAGGCAGAGGGCTCAGGGCTCAGTGAACTTTCAGCTGACTCCTCGCCTTGAGGCTCATGGGATCGTTCTGGGCTGCAGCCAGGCCCTGCCTGCCTCAGTCGATGTGATGTGCTCAGCCAATCCATTCTCCCCCGGAGGGGTTCAGAATCGGATCCGATGGGGGGTCATGAGATGACCCCAGC
>NW_022324778.1:0-2190 GCF_002776525.5 Piliocolobus tephrosceles | reverse complement strand
GCTGGGGTCATCTCATGACCCCCCATCGGATCCGATTCTGAACCCCTCCGGGGGAGAATGGATTGGCTGAGCACATCACATCGACTGAGGCAGGCAGGGCCTGGCTGCAGCCCAGAACGATCCCATGAGCCTCAAGGCGAGGAGTCAGCTGAAAGTTCACTGAGCCCTGAGCCCTCTGCCTCCCTCCTTTCAAAGAGCGGTGAGCTGCCGCGCTTCTGAAGGGCCTGGGGCTCCTTCAAGCTGATCCCGCTTTCCAGGACACCTGTCAACAGGTCCAGGGGCGAATCCGAGGTGGAGCCAATGCGTGGCACTGGCGTGCCCCGGAACAGACGGTGGAAGCGTGTGTCACTGGGGGCACACGGGCCGACTGCGAAAGAAACAACGGTGTCCTGGCATGTGCCCGTTGGCAGGGGTGCACAGGTGACCTTTCCATGAATGCCAGGGAAACAATCAAAGAACGTCTGGGATCTAGCAGCGGGCCCAAAGTCTCATGGGGTCAGTCCACCCAGGAGCAGAGGGGAGCCTCATTCTCAGGAACGAGACTGGGTGTGCAGAGAAAATGCCACAGCACCTCTTTCAGAAGACAAGGACCTGTCTTTCAAAGGAGGAGGGAGGCAGAGGGCTCAGAAGCCTCAGTGAACTTTCAGTTG
Source organism: Piliocolobus tephrosceles (assembly GCF_002776525.5). Lineage (NCBI taxonomy): Eukaryota > Metazoa > Chordata > Mammalia > Primates > Cercopithecidae > Piliocolobus > Piliocolobus tephrosceles. The sequence goes on along the minus strand of NW_022324778.1, from coordinate 1,540 downwards.
ACGGCACGCCTTGAGGCCCGTGGGATGGTTGTGGGCTGCAGGGAGACCCTGCCTGCCTCAGTCGATGTGCTCAGCCCATCCATTCTCCCCCGTAGGGGTCCTGAATCCCATCTGAAGGGGAGTCCTGAGACCCCAGCAGGCGTCCTGAAGCTCCCCCTCCCCGGGAGGAAATCGGCTCCAACCCGAAGCAGGTTTGGAGAGAAAAACAATCATGACAGGGATCTCCAGGAAGGGGCCAAGAGGCCGCAGGGGCTGGGGATGAGGTTGCAACTACTGCGGGAGGGAGCCAGGCATCTCCTCACGAGGTCGAGGCCTTCACAAACCCAAAGTGGAACCGCCGCGAAAACGGTTGACAAGCGGACACAGGACCCAGCCGCAGACGCGGAGGGAGGCTCGCCACAGACAGGCCGACATGCAAGAGATCGCTTTGAGGCGCAACGGGCACTTTCCTCCACACACACACACCAACACCCACACACACCGACACACACACCAAACGAAAGAGAGAGGGCAAGAAACTCACAGAGAGTCCGAGACAAGAGAGAGAATCGAAAATGGGACACACACAAACACACACACACACAGAGAGTCACAGAGCAGTGGCCCAGAAACAAACACCCCCAGGCAGCCGCTGAGGCTACTGCCTTCGGCTCTTGACTGAGAAGGACCCTCGGTGGAGAGATCAGCCCACGGGTCTGCAGGCCGAGCCGTCCTCGGGATCACGGGGTGCGGGGCGGGGGGGGGAGTTGGAGGCGGGTGGGGAACGACTTCTGGGGAGACTCACCCGAACAGAACAGCGTCCGGGTGGGCCTGAGGCTGTGACGCCGCGCTGCTTCAGCCGGAGGACACGGCCTGTGCTTTCCACATCCTGGTGAGCCCTTTGCCTGGACTCCTGGCATCCGGAGACAGTCCTGTGGACCCCGTGGAGAGGTCAGGGTGGAGCCTCGGAGCCTCGCCACCCAAGCACTGCCACGGAGGGCTCCTGTCTGCCAGGCCTCAGGGCGTGGTTCCTATGACAACCGTGGGAACCACTGTGACGCGAGCACCCGCTCCCCGCGAGCGGCCGCTCGCCGCTCGCGCATGCGCATTGGCTGGGCCGCCCCGCGCTCCGCCGCCGCCGGCAGTCAGGCTGCGTCCCCTTTAAAGGACGGCGCCCGCTGGGCGCCAGGGGCTCTCCTGCTGCAGCCTTGGCTGCGGCTGCATCCGGGGTCCTGTCGCGGGCCGCGTGGGAGAGGCGGCCGCGGGCGGCGTCCCAGGATCCAACCCCCGGCGGCGGAGGAGTCCGGACTTCTGAATACCCTTGAGCCGATTTCCAGCAGGGGAGGGGGAGCTTCAGGGCGCCCGCTGGGGTCATCTCATGACCCCCCATCGGATCCGATTCTGAACCCCTCCGGGGGAGAATGGATTGGCTGAGCACATCACATCGACTGAGGCAGGCAGGGCCTGGCTGCAGCCCAGAACGATCCCATGAGCCTCAAGGCGAGGAGTCAGCTGAAAGTTCACTGAGCCCTGAGCCCTCTGCCTCCCTCCTTTCAAAGAG
>NW_022324776.1:0-4047 GCF_002776525.5 Piliocolobus tephrosceles | reverse complement strand
TGAGAAGGCTTCTCTGCAGATTGGTCTGAGGATAGCTCATTATTCAGCATGGAATCAGTGCTAGCAAACTCCTCCATGAAAGAGTGGTGTAACACTGTGAAATGAATTCACGCAGCACCAAGCAGTTTCTCAGAAAGCTTCATTCCAGTTTTTCTCGGAAGATATTTCCTGGGTGCTTAGACTCTTCCAACGTATCGGAAATATCAGTGCTCAGAATCCACAAAGACAGTGCTAGCAAATAGTTGCAGGAAATGGTAATGTAACTCTGTGAGATGAAGTTACAGATCAGAAACCACTCTCACAGAATGCTTCCTTCCCTGTATTCTATGAGGATATTGGCTTTTTCACCATAGGCCTCAAGGCGCTCCCAAATATCACTTTCCAGATTCCACGAAATCACTGTCAGTAAACTGCTGCTGAAGACTAAGTTGTAACTCTGTGAGAGGGATTCCCATATGACAAAGAAGTTTCTCACAAAGCTTCTTTCACGTTTTTAATGGAGGATATTTCCTTTATCAGCGTAGGCCTCAAAGCGACCCAAACTAGCCGTTCTCAGTTTCCTCAAAGATAGTGGTAACCGACTGCTGCTTGAAAGGTAACTGTAACTCTGGGAGATGATAGGACACATCACAGAGAAGTTCCCAAGAAAGCTTCTTTCTAGAGTTTTTATGAGGAGATTTCTTTGGACAGCGTAAGCTTCATTGTGCAAAGCTGTATCCCGTTTCAGATTACAAGCAACTGTGTGGGCAAATTGATGACTGTAGAGTTAAGTGTAGCTCCGTGAGTTGCATTCACACATGGCAATGCAGTTTCTCAGAAGGCTTCCTTCCAGTTTTGGTCTGAGCATATTTCAATTTTCACCATAGGCCACAACGAGCTTCCAAATATCACTTTCCAGAATCCACGAAAAGAGTGGTAGCTAACTGCTACCAGAAGGAAAAGGTGAAACTCTGTATGATGAATTCACACATCAGAAAGCACTCTCTCAGAAAGCTTCTTTCTAGCTATTCTCTGAAGATATTTCCTTTTTCACCATAGGCCACAATGCGCTCCCAAATATCACTTTCCAGATTCCACGAAAACACTGTCAGCAAACTGCTGCTGAAGACTAAGTTGTAACTCTGTGAGAGGAATTCACATATCACAGAGAAGTTTCTCACAAACTGCTTTCACGTTTTTAATGGAGGATATTTCCTTTATCATCGTAGGCCTCAAAGCGAAACAAACTAGCCCTTCTCAGTTTCCTCAAAGACAGTGGTAACCGACTGCTGCTGGAAAAGTAACTGTAACTCTGGGAGATGAATGGACACATCACAGAGAAGTTCCCAAGAAAGCTTCTTTCTAGAGTTTTTATGAGGAGATTTCTTTGGACAGCGTAAGCTACATTGTGCAAAGATGTATCCCGTTTCAGATTACAAACAAACTGTGTGGGCAAATTGATGACTGTAGAGTTAAGTGTAACTCTGTGAGTTGCATTCACACATGGCAATGCAGTTTCTCAGAAGGCTTCCTTCCAGTTTGTGTCTGAGCATATTTCCGTTTTCACCATAGGCCACAATGAGCTTCCAAATATCACTTTCCAGAATCCACGAAAAGAGTGGTAGCTAACTGCTACCAGTAGGAAAAGGTGAAACTCTGTATGATGAATTCACACATCAGAAAGCACTCTCTCAGAAAGCTTCTTTCTAGCTATTCTCTGAGGATATATGCTTTTTCACCATAGGCCTCAATGCGCTCCCAAATATCACTTTCCAGATTCCACGAAAACACTGTCAGCAAACTGCTGCTGAAGACTAAGTTGTAATTCTGTGAGAGGAATTCACATATCACAGAGAAGTTGCTCACAAAGCTGCTTTCACGTTTTTAATGGAGGATATTTCCTTTATCATCGTAGGCCTCAAAGCGAAACAAACTAGCCCTCTCAGTTTCCTCAAAGACAGTGGTATACGACTGCTCCTTGAAAAGTAACTGTAACTCTGTGAGATGACTTCACACATCACAGAGAAGATTCTAAGGAAGCTCATTTCTAGGTTTCATATGAGGAGATTTCTTTTGACCCCGTAAGCTTCATTGCGCTAGGATAAATCCCTCTTCAGAATACAAGAACACTGTGTTGGCAAACTGAGGACTGAAAAGTTAAGTGTAACACTGTGAGTTGCATTGATACATGGCAATGCAGGTTCTAAGAAGGCTTCCTTCCAGTTTTGGTCTGAGCATATTTCCATTTTCACCATAGGCCACAATGAGCTTCCAAATATCACTTTCCAGAATCCACGAAAAGAGTGGTAGCTAACTGCTACCAGTAGGAAAAGGTGAAACTCTGTATGATGAATTCACACATCAGAAAGCACTCTCTCAGAAAGCTTCTTTCTAGCTATTCTCTGAAGATACTTCCTTTTTCACCATAGGCCTCAATGCGCTCCCAAATATCACTTTCCAGATTCCACGAAAACACTGTCAGCAAACTGCTGGTGAAGACTAAGTTGTAACTCTGTGAGAGGAATTCACATATCACAGAGAAGTTTCTCACAGAGCTTTAATGGAGGATATTTCCTTTATCAGCGTAGGCCTCAAAGCGAAGCAAACTAGCCCTTCTCAGTTTCCTCAAAGACAGTGATAACCGACTGCTGCTGGAAAAGTAACTGTAACTCTGGGAGATGAATGGACACATCACAGAGAAGTTCCCAAGAAAGCTTCTTTCTAGAGTTTTTATGAGGAGATTTCTTTGGACAGTGTAAGCTACATTGTGCAAAGATGTATCCCGTTTCAGATTACAAACAAACTGTGTGGGCAAATTGATGACTGTAGAGTTAAGTGTAACTCTGTGAGTTGCATTCACACATGGCAAAGCAGTTTCTCAGAAGGCTTCCTTCCAGTTTGTGTCTGAGCATATTTCCGTTTTTACCATAGGCCACAATGAGCTTCCAAATATCACTTTCCAGAATCCACGAAAAGAGTGTTAGCTAACTGCTACCAGTAGGAAAAGGTGAAACTCTGTATGATGAATTCACACATCAGAAAGCACTCTCTCAGAAAGCTTCTTTCTAGCTATTCTCTGAGGATATTTGCTTTTTCACCATAGGCCTCAAGGCGCTCCAAAATATCACTTTCCAGATTCCACGAAAACACTGTCAGCAAACAGCTGCTGAAGACTAAGTTGTAATTCTGTGAGAGGAATTCACATATCACAGAGAAGTTGCTCACAAAGCTTCTTTCACGTTTTTAATGGAGGATATTTCCTTTATCATGGTAGGCCTCAAAGCGAAACCAATTAGCCCTTCTCAGTTTCCTCAAAGACAGTGGTATCCGACTGCTCCTTGAAATGTAACTGTATGTCTGTGAGATGAATTCACAAATCACAGAGAAGATTCTAAGGAAGCTCATTTCTAGGTTTCATATGAGGAGTTTTCTCATGTCTCATATAACAGTGTTAGCCAAGGGATCCATGAAAAGGAAAGGATAACTCTGTGAGTTGCATTCACCTGTCACAAGGCAGTTTCTCAGAACGCTCCTTTCCAGTTTTTCGCTGACGATATTTCCTTTTTCAACATAGCCCTCACTGGGCTCCCAGTATTACTTTGCAAAGTCCACGAGAACTGTCTTCGCAGAGGGCTTCATGAGGAGAAAGGTGGAACTCTGTGAGATGAATTCACAGGTCACAAAGAAGTTTCTCAGAAAGCTTCTTTCTCATTTGTATCGGCGGACATTTCCTTTGGCCCTATAGTCTTCCAAGGGATCCGAAATATCAGTTCTGAGATTCCACCAAAACGGGGCTAGGAAACGGCTCCACGAAATACAACTGGAACACCGTGAGTTGAATTCACACAGCACAAAGCCGTGTCTCAGAAAGCCTCTTTCTTTGGGAGCTGAGTTTATTTGTGGTCTCGGAGCGCCACCGTGTGTCCTTGTGCAGATTCTGCGGAAAGGCTCTTAGCAAGCTTCTCAATGAAAACCATGAGGAAACTCTGTGAGCAGAATTCACCCACAACCAAGAAGTTGCTGAGAAGGCTTCTCTGCAGATTGGTCTGAGGATAGCTCATTATTCAG
>NW_022324775.1:0-4047 GCF_002776525.5 Piliocolobus tephrosceles | reverse complement strand
CTGAATAATGAGCTATCCTCAGACCAATCTGCAGAGAAGCCTTCTCAGCAACTTCTTGGTTGTGGGTGAATTCTGCTCACAGAGTTTCCTCATGGTTTTCATTGAGAAGCTTGCTAAGAGCCTTTCCGCAGAATCTGCACAAGGACACACGGTGGCGCTCCGAGACCACAAATAAACTCAGCTCCCAAAGAAAGAGGCTTTCTGAGACACGGCTTTGTGCTGTGTGAATTCAACTCACGGTGTTCCAGTTGTATTTCGTGGAGCCGTTTCCTAGCCCCGTTTTGGTGGAATCTCAGAACTGATATTTCGGATCCCTTGGAAGACTATAGGGCCAAAGGAAATGTCCGCCGATACAAATGAGAAAGAAGCTTTCTGAGAAACTTCTTTGTGACCTGTGAATTCATCTCACAGAGTTCCACCTTTCTCCTCATGAAGCCCTCTGCGAAGACAGTTCTCGTGGACTTTGCAAAGTAATACTGGGAGCCCAGTGAGGGCTATGTTGAAAAAGGAAATATCGTCAGCGAAAAACTGGAAAGGAGCGTTCTGAGAAACTGCCTTGTGACAGGTGAATGCAACTCACAGAGTTATCCTTTCCTTTTCATGGATCCCTTGGCTAACACTGTTATATGAGACATGAGAAAACTCCTCATATGAAACCTAGAAATGAGCTTCCTTAGAATCTTCTCTGTGATTTGTGAATTCATCTCACAGACATACAGTTACATTTCAAGGAGCAGTCGGATACCACTGTCTTTGAGGAAACTGAGAAGGGCTAATTGGTTTCGCTTTGAGGCCTACCATGATAAAGGAAATATCCTCCATTAAAAACGTGAAAGAAGCTTTGTGAGCAACTTCTCTGTGATATGTGAATTCCTCTCACAGAATTACAACTTAGTCTTCAGCAGCTGTTTGCTGACAGTGTTTTCGTGGAATCTGGAAAGTGATATTTTGGAGCGCCTTGAGGCCTATGGTGAAAAAGCAAATATCCTCAGAGAATAGCTAGAAAGAAGCTTTCTGAGAGAGTGCTTTCTGATGTGTGAATTCATCATACAGAGTTTCACCTTTTCCTACTGGTAGCAGTTAGCTAACACTCTTTTCGTGGATTCTGGAAAGTGATATTTGGAAGCTCATTGTGGCCTATGGTAAAAACGGAAATATGCTCAGACACAAACTGGAAGGAAGCCTTCTGAGAAACTGCTTTGCCATGTGTGAATGCAACTCACAGAGTTACACTTAACTCTACAGTCATCAATTTGCCCACACAGTTTGTTTGTAATCTGAAACGGGATACATCTTTGCACAATGTAGCTTACACTGTCCAAAGAAATCTCCTCATAAAAACTCTAGAAAGAAGCTTTCTTGGGAACTTCTCTGTGATGTGTCCATTCATCTCCCAGAGTTACAGTTACTTTTCCAGCAGCAGTCGGTTATCACTGTCTTTGAGGAAACTGAGAAGGGCTAGTTTGCTTCGCTTTGAGGCCTACGCTGATAAAGGAAATATCCTCCATTAAAGCTCTGTGAGAAACTTCTCTGTGATATGTGAATTCCTCTCACAGAGTTACAACTTAGTCTTCACCAGCAGTTTGCTGACAGTGTTTTCGTGGAATCTGGAAAGTGATATTTGGGAGCGCATTGAGGCCTATGGTGAAAAAGGAAGTATCTTCAGAGAATAGCTAGAAAGAAGCTTTCTGAGAGAGTGCTTTCTGATGTGTGAATTCATCATACAGAGTTTCACCTTTTCCTACTGGTAGCAGTTAGCTACCACTCTTTTCGTGGATTCTGGAAAGTGATATTTGGAAGCTCATTGTGGCCTATGGTGAAAATGGAAATATGCTCAGACCAAAACTGGAAGGAAGCCTTCTTAGAACCTGCATTGCCATGTATCAATGCAACTCACAGTGTTACACTTAACTTTTCAGTCCTCAGTTTGCCAACACAGTGTTCTTGTATTCTGAAGAGGGATTTATCCTAGCGCAATGAAGCTTACGGGGTCAAAAGAAATCTCCTCATATGAAACCTAGAAATGAGCTTCCTTAGAATCTTCTCTGTGATGTGTGAAGTCATCTCACAGAGTTACAGTTACTTTTCAAGGAGCAGTCGTATACCACTGTCTTTGAGGAAACTGAGAGGGCTAGTTTGTTTCGCTTTGAGGCCTACGATGATAAAGGAAATATCCTCCATTAAAAACGTGAAAGCAGCTTTGTGAGCAACTTCTCTGTGATATGTGAATTCCTCTCACAGAATTACAACTTAGTCTTCAGCAGCAGTTTGCTGACAGTGTTTTCGTGGAATCTGGAAAGTGATATTTGGGAGCGCATTGAGGCCTATGGTGAAAAAGCATATATCCTCAGAGAATAGCTAGAAAGAAGCTTTCTGAGAGAGTGCTTTCTGATGTGTGAATTCATCATACAGAGTTTCACCTTTTCCTACTGGTAGCAGTTAGCTACCACTCTTTTCGTGGATTCTGGAAAGTGATATTTGGAAGCTCATTGTGGCCTATGGTGAAAACGGAAATATGCTCAGACACAAACTGGAAGGAAGCCTTCTGAGAAACTGCATTGCCATGTGTGAATGCAACTCACAGAGTTACACTTAACTCTACAGTCATCAATTTGCCCACACAGTTTGTTTGTAATCTGAAACGGGATACATCTTTGCACAATGTAGCTTACGCTGTCCAAAGAAATCTCCTCATAAAAACTCTAGAAAGAAGCTTTCTTGGGAACTTCTCTGTGATGTGTCCATTCATCTCCCAGAGTTACAGTTACTTTTCCAGCAGCAGTCGGTTACCACTGTCTTTGAGGAAACTGAGAAGGGCTAGTTTGTTTCGCTTTGAGGCCTACGATGATAAAGGAAATATCCTCCATTAAAAACGTGAAAGCAGTTTGTGAGAAACTTCTCTGTGATATGTGAATTCCTCTCACAGAGTTACAACTTAGTCTTCAGCAGCAGTTTGCTGACAGTGTTTTCGTGGAATCTGGAAAGTGATATTTGGGAGCGCATTGTGGCCTATGGTGAAAAAGGAAATATCTTCAGAGAATAGCTAGAAAGAAGCTTTCTGAGAGAGTGCTTTCTGATGTGTGAATTCATCATACAGAGTTTCACCTTTTCCTTCTGGTAGCAGTTAGCTACCACTCTTTTCGTGGATTCTGGAAAGTGATATTTGGAAGCTCGTTGTGGCCTATGGTGAAAATTGAAATATGCTCAGACCAAAACTGGAAGGAAGCCTTCTGAGAAACTGCATTGCCATGTGTGAATGCAACTCACGGAGCTACACTTAACTCTACAGTCATCAATTTGCCCACACAGTTGCTTGTAATCTGAAACGGGATACAGCTTTGCACAATGAAGCTTACGCTGTCCAAAGAAATCTCCTCATAAAAACTCTAGAAAGAAGCTTTCTTGGGAACTTCTCTGTGATGTGTCCTATCATCTCCCAGAGTTACAGTTACCTTTCAAGCAGCAGTCGGTTACCACTATCTTTGAGGAAACTGAGAACGGCTAGTTTGGGTCGCTTTGAGGCCTACGCTGATAAAGGAAATATCCTCCATTAAAAACGTGAAAGAAGCTTTGTGAGAAACTTCTTTGTCATATGGGAATCCCTCTCACAGAGTTACAACTTAGTCTTCAGCAGCAGTTTACTGACAGTGATTTCGTGGAATCTGGAAAGTGATATTTGGGAGCGCCTTGAGGCCTATGGTGAAAAAGCCAATATCCTCATAGAATACAGGGAAGGAAGCATTCTGTGAGAGTGGTTTCTGATCTGTAACTTCATCTCACAGAGTTACATTACCATTTCCTGCAACTATTTGCTAGCACTGTCTTTGTGGATTCTGAGCACTGATATTTCCGATACGTTGGAAGAGTCTAAGCACCCAGGAAATATCTTCCGAGAAAAACTGGAATGAAGCTTTCTGAGAAACTGCTTGGTGCTGCGTGAATTCATTTCACAGTGTTACACCACTCTTTCATGGAGGAGTTTGCTAGCACTGATTCCATGCTGAATAATGAGCTATCCTCAGACCAATCTGCAGAGAAGCCTTCTCA
>NW_022324774.1:0-2132 GCF_002776525.5 Piliocolobus tephrosceles | reverse complement strand
TTCTCTGCAGTTTTCATCGGAAGACGTTTCCTTTCTCACCACAAGCCCAGGGGAACCACTTAATATCCCTTCACAGATTCCTCAAAGACAGAGCTACCAAACGGGACAATGTAGTGTAAACTTTAACTCTCTGAAATGAATGCACATGTCAGAGCGCAGTTTCATGGAATACCTCTTTCTGGGTTTTTTTTTTTTTTTTCAGGATATTTCACTTTTCGTCATAATCTTCAATGCGTGCAAAATATAACAGGTTCAGTTTTACAGCAACAGTGTTCAAACACTGCCTTATGAGAAAAGAGGTATAAATCCCTGATTGGAATGCACACATCTCAAAGCACTTTCAAAGATAGCTTCTCTCCAGTTTGTATCTGAAGATAACTCCCTTTTCACCATATGCTTGAAGGTCCTGCCGAACGTCCCTTCACAAATCCGTCCATGGCAGACTTTCAAAACTGTGTAATAGCAAGAAAGTTTTATCCATGTGAAATGAATAGACATATCTGTCCCAAAGCAGTTTCGCAGAAAGTTTCTTTCCATTTTTTGTCTGTAGATATTTTCTTTCCCACCATAGCAGTAAATATACTCCTGAATGTCCCTGGTAGTTCTTCCTCTCAAGGGGATTCCATAAATCCCTATGAGAAGAAAAGTTTAATTCTGTGTGGGAAATGCATATGTCACAAAGCATTTCTTCATCAATCTCCTCTCGAGTATCTATCTGAAAGTATTTCCATTTTCACCATTAGCCTCAAAGCGCTCCCGATTACCCCTTAGCTGACTCACATAAAACAGTGTTAGGATACTGCTCAATGAAAACAGAAGCTTAACTGTGTGAGTGGACTTGATATGACCTGGAGTGGTTTCCCAGAATGTTTCCTTCTGGTTTCCATTGGAGGATATTTCTTTTCCAACATATTCCTAAGTGCGTTCCAAAATGTTCTTTCTCAGGTTCCATAGAAACAGTGATTTCAAACTGCTCAACACAAAGAATGATGTAACTCTATGAGATGAATATACACATCACAAATCAGTTGCTCTGAAAGCTTCTCTCCAGTTTTCATCAGAAGTTGTCTCCTTACACACCACAAGCCCAGGGGCGCCTCTTAATAACACCTCAAAGATTCCTGAAAGACACAGTTTCCAAACTGGGTAATATAGTGTAAACTTTAACTCCCTGAAATGAATGCACACATTACAGAGCATTTTATTGGAACACTTATTTCTAGATTTTATTTCAGGATATTTCACTTTTCGTGATAGTTTTCAGCGCACTGCAAAATATGACTTTTTCACTTTCAGAAGAACCTTGTTCAAACACTGACTTATGATGAAAGAGGTATAAATCCCTCAGTGGAATGCACACACCACAAAGCAGTTTCTCAGAAAGCTTCTCGCCAGTTTTTGTCTGACTTTATCTCCTTTTACACCGTATGCCTGAATGTGCTCCCAAATGTCCCTTTGCGAATCTGTGCAGGATACAGTTTCAAAACTGCATAATATAAAGAAAATTCTCTCTATGTGAGATGAATAGACATATCTATCACGTAGCAGTTTCACAGAAAGCTTCTTTCCAGTTTTTTCCTGAGTATATTTCCTCTTTCACTATAGCCGTACATATATTCTCAAATGTCCCCTGTAGTGATGCCTCCAAATGGGATTCCACAATAGTCTATGAGAAGAAAACTATAACTCTATGAATGGAATTCACACGTTTCCAAGCAACTCCTCAGATATCTTCTCTCAAGTATCTCTCTGAAGATATTTTCGTTTTCACCATAAGCCTCACAGTGCTCCTGACTATCCCTTAGCTGGCTCTCCTAAAAGAGTGTTAGAATACTGCTCAATGAAAAGAGAAGCTTTACTGAGCGAGTGGAATTCACATGACCTAGAGCAGTATCAAAGAGTGTTTCCTTCTCTCTCTTTTTTTTTTTTTTTTGGAGGCTATTTCTGTGTCACATATTCTTTAGAGCATTCACAAATGTACTTGCTCAGGTTCCTCAGAAACAGAGATATCAAACAGCTCATTCCAAATAATGATTTAACTTTATGAGATGATTACAAACATCACAAAGCAGTTGATCTGAAAGCTTCTCTGCAGTTTTCATCGGAAGACGTTTCCTTTCTCACCACAAGCC
>NW_022324773.1:0-2132 GCF_002776525.5 Piliocolobus tephrosceles | reverse complement strand
GGCTTGTGGTGAGAAAGGAAACGTCTTCCGATGAAAACTGCAGAGAAGCTTTCAGATCAACTGCTTTGTGATGTTTGTAATCATCTCATAAAGTTAAATCATTATTTGGAATGAGCTGTTTGATATCTCTGTTTCTGAGGAACCTGAGCAAGTACATTTGTGAATGCTCTAAAGAATATGTGACACAGAAATAGCCTCCAAAAAAAAAAAAAAAAGAGAGAGAAGGAAACACTCTTTGATACTGCTCTAGGTCATGTGAATTCCACTCGCTCAGTAAAGCTTCTCTTTTCATTGAGCAGTATTCTAACACTCTTTTAGGAGAGCCAGCTAAGGGATAGTCAGGAGCACTGTGAGGCTTATGGTGAAAACGAAAATATCTTCAGAGAGATACTTGAGAGAAGATATCTGAGGAGTTGCTTGGAAACGTGTGAATTCCATTCATAGAGTTATAGTTTTCTTCTCATAGACTATTGTGGAATCCCATTTGGAGGCATCACTACAGGGGACATTTGAGAATATATGTACGGCTATAGTGAAAGAGGAAATATACTCAGGAAAAAACTGGAAAGAAGCTTTCTGTGAAACTGCTACGTGATAGATATGTCTATTCATCTCACATAGAGAGAATTTTCTTTATATTATGCAGTTTTGAAACTGTATCCTGCACAGATTCGCAAAGGGACATTTGGGAGCACATTCAGGCATACGGTGTAAAAGGAGATAAAGTCAGACAAAAACTGGCGAGAAGCTTTCTGAGAAACTGCTTTGTGGTGTGTGCATTCCACTGAGGGATTTATACCTCTTTCATCATAAGTCAGTGTTTGAACAAGGTTCTTCTGAAAGTGAAAAAGTCATATTTTGCAGTGCGCTGAAAACTATCACGAAAAGTGAAATATCCTGAAATAAAATCTAGAAATAAGTGTTCCAATAAAATGCTCTGTAATGTGTGCATTCATTTCAGGGAGTTAAAGTTTACACTATATTACCCAGTTTGGAAACTGTGTCTTTCAGGAATCTTTGAGGTGTTATTAAGAGGCGCCCCTGGGCTTGTGGTGTGTAAGGAGACAACTTCTGATGAAAACTGGAGAGAAGCTTTCAGAGCAACTGATTTGTGATGTGTATATTCATCTCATAGAGTTACATCATTCTTTGTGTTGAGCAGTTTGAAATCACTGTTTCTATGGAACCTGAGAAAGAACATTTTGGAACGCACTTAGGAATATGTTGGAAAAGAAATATCCTCCAATGGAAACCAGAAGGAAACATTCTGGGAAACCACTCCAGGTCATATCAAGTCCACTCACACAGTTAAGCTTCTGTTTTCATTGAGCAGTATCCTAACACTGTTTTATGTGAGTCAGCTAAGGGGTAATCGGGAGCGCTTTGAGGCTAATGGTGAAAATGGAAATACTTTCAGATAGATACTCGAGAGGAGATTGATGAAGAAATGCTTTGTGACATATGCATTTCCCACACAGAATTAAACTTTTCTTCTCATAGGGATTTATGGAATCCCCTTGAGAGGAAGAACTACCAGGGACATTCAGGAGTATATTTACTGCTATGGTGGGAAAGAAAATATCTACAGACAAAAAATGGAAAGAAACTTTCTGCGAAACTGCTTTGGGACAGATATGTCTATTCATTTCACATGGATAAAACTTTCTTGCTATTACACAGTTTTGAAAGTCTGCCATGGACGGATTTGTGAAGGGACGTTCGGCAGGACCTTCAAGCATATGGTGAAAAGGGAGTTATCTTCAGATACAAACTGGAGAGAAGCTATCTTTGAAAGTGCTTTGAGATGTGTGCATTCCAATCAGGGATTTATACCTCTTTTCTCATAAGGCAGTGTTTGAACACTGTTGCTGTAAAACTGAACCTGTTATATTTTGCACGCATTGAAGATTATGACGAAAAGTGAAATATCCTGAAAAAAAAAAAAAAAACCCAGAAAGAGGTATTCCATGAAACTGCGCTCTGACATGTGCATTCATTTCAGAGAGTTAAAGTTTACACTACATTGTCCCGTTTGGTAGCTCTGTCTTTGAGGAATCTGTGAAGGGATATTAAGTGGTTCCCCTGGGCTTGTGGTGAGAAAGGAAACGTCTTCCGATGAAAACTGCAGAGAA
>NW_022324772.1:0-1360 GCF_002776525.5 Piliocolobus tephrosceles | reverse complement strand
ACGGTTTAGGGGTGAGCACGGCTGGCAAATAAGAGGAAGGGGGAGAGATGCCCACCCCCTCTCCCTCTCCCACCACCTGCACCAGAGTCCTGGGGGCTCAGCCCGGACCACAGGCTCCCCAGGCAGAATCTGAACATCTGCTTTTCAAAAGGCAGCCCCAAGGTGTGGCCTTGGTGAGGGGATCAGGAGGGGCCTTGCCCAAGTGCCTCTCAGTCTGAGGAGGAAAGATCCTGGAGATGGAAGGGGCCGGCGATCCAGGAAAGGCGGTGTATGGAAAGGCGGTGTGTGGAAAGGCGGTGTGTGGAAAGGTGGCCGACACAGCTGGGCAGGGTGGTTCGCTGTTAATAGCTACAAGAGGGCAGGCTTTGTACAGCCCCCAACTCTCCAGGACCTAAGGCACAACTTGGCACTCAGTAGTTCTTGGTCGGTATTTGTTCAATGAATGAATGACTGCACGAGGGGCTATGGGTGTTCCTGCAGAGCCTCACCTGTTTAGAGAGTTCTGAAGGGGATGCCTGAGTCGCTCTTGCTGGATAAATAGGCATCTTCCAGGTTGGGGCAGGGAAAAGTGTTGTAGGCAGAAGGACAGCATATGCAAACCGCCGGGGTGAGAGAGTACCGAGCGTGGAAGGATGGGGGTGTGGAGCCCCTGGGGAGGGAGGCAGAGCAGGTGAGGCGGTAAAGAGGCAAGTGCGGGAGGTTCAGAGTTGTGGACAGAAGGTGGGTCTCAGCAGCGTGGGGAGTGGACAGGAGGGGCTTCCCCAGGCCACCAGGGCCATTTAGGAGACCCTCAGGGACAAGATTCCATATGAGGCCAAGAAGGTCTGACCTAGGGATGCAGGGGAAGGGCTTGTTGGGAGGGGAGGCAGGAAGGGGAGCTGCGGCCTGGTGGCCAGTCAGGGTAGGGGCAGCGTGAGAGGGTAACTCCGGGCAAGCTAGGGGAGAAGCCGCCCTCCTCCCTGCCTGAGGATCCCCACTTCCCCTTCCTCTGACCTGTTGGCCTCGGGCCTCAGCTCCGGGTCAGGAGCTGTGTGGTCACTTCAGGCAGGGCCAGGGCTTTTGGTGGACTAAGACCCAGGTGAGAGGTCTTGCCAGTCTGGAGGTTTCCATTCAGTCAGTCATTCAGTCCATCTGCCACATATTTATAGAGCACCTGCTACTTCTGGGGTCTCATGCTGGCCTGTGGGGTCAGGAAGAGAAGCCCGCCTGCTTGCTGCCCTTGGTGGAGGGCAGGCCTGATGTCAGCCCCCACCCCGGGGCTCCTTTCTGACCCACTGTGCTGATGCAGCCCAGGGTGGATCCTAACATGGGACAGAAGAGGGGCCTCATGGTGCACAAGCCTGCACACGGCTCCAGGCGA
>NW_022324771.1:0-1360 GCF_002776525.5 Piliocolobus tephrosceles | reverse complement strand
TCGCCTGGAGCCGTGTGCAGGCTTGTGCACCATGAGGCCCCTCTTCTGTCCCATGTTAGGATCCACCCTGGGCTGCATCAGCACAGTGGGTCAGAAAGGAGCCCCGGGGTGGGGGCTGACATCAGGCCTGCCCTCCACCAAGGGCAGCAAGCAGGCGGGCTTCTCTTCCTGACCCCACAGGCCAGCATGAGACCCCAGAAGTAGCAGGTGCTCTATAAATATGTGGCAGATGGACTGAATGACTGACTGAATGGAAACCTCCAGACTGGCAAGACCTCTCACCTGGGTCTTAGTCCACCAAAAGCCCTGGCCCTGCCTGAAGTGACCACACAGCTCCTGACCCGGAGCTGAGGCCCGAGGCCAACAGGTCAGAGGAAGGGGAAGTGGGGATCCTCAGGCAGGGAGGAGGGCGGCTTCTCCCCTAGCTTGCCCGGAGTTACCCTCTCACGCTGCCCCTACCCTGACTGGCCACCAGGCCGCAGCTCCCCTTCCTGCCTCCCCTCCCAACAAGCCCTTCCCCTGCATCCCTAGGTCAGACCTTCTTGGCCTCATATGGAATCTTGTCCCTGAGGGTCTCCTAAATGGCCCTGGTGGCCTGGGGAAGCCCCTCCTGTCCACTCCCCACGCTGCTGAGACCCACCTTCTGTCCACAACTCTGAACCTCCCGCACTTGCCTCTTTACCGCCTCACCTGCTCTGCCTCCCTCCCCAGGGGCTCCACACCCCCATCCTTCCACGCTCGGTACTCTCTCACCCCGGCGGTTTGCATATGCTGTCCTTCTGCCTACAACACTTTTCCCTGCCCCAACCTGGAAGATGCCTATTTATCCAGCAAGAGCGACTCAGGCATCCCCTTCAGAACTCTCTAAACAGGTGAGGCTCTGCAGGAACACCCATAGCCCCTCGTGCAGTCATTCATTCATTGAACAAATACCGACCAAGAACTACTGAGTGCCAAGTTGTGCCTTAGGTCCTGGAGAGTTGGGGGCTGTACAAAGCCTGCCCTCTTGTAGCTATTAACAGCGAACCACCCTGCCCAGCTGTGTCGGCCACCTTTCCACACACCGCCTTTCCACACACCGCCTTTCCATACACCGCCTTTCCTGGATCGCCGGCCCCTTCCATCTCCAGGATCTTTCCTCCTCAGACTGAGAGGCACTTGGGCAAGGCCCCTCCTGATCCCCTCACCAAGGCCACACCTTGGGGCTGCCTTTTGAAAAGCAGATGTTCAGATTCTGCCTGGGGAGCCTGTGGTCCGGGCTGAGCCCCCAGGACTCTGGTGCAGGTGGTGGGAGAGGGAGAGGGGGTGGGCATCTCTCCCCCTTCCTCTTATTTGCCAGCCGTGCTCACCCCTAAACCGT
>NW_022324770.1:0-1764 GCF_002776525.5 Piliocolobus tephrosceles | reverse complement strand
CCATAGGCCACAATGAGCTTCCAAATATCACTTTCCAGAATCCACGAAAAGAGTGGTAGCTAACTGCTACCAGTAGGAAAAGGTGAAACTCTGTATGATGAATTCGCACATCAGCAAGCACACTCTCAGAAAGCTTCTTTCTAGCTATTCTCTGAGGATATTTCCTTTTTCACCATTGGTCTCAATGCGCTCCCAAATATCACTTTCCAGCTTCCACGAAAATAGTGCCAGCAAACTGCTTCATGAAGACTAAGTTGGAACTCTGTGAGATGAATTCACTTATCACAGAGAAGTTTCTCCGAAAGCAACTTTCTAGTTTTTCTCTGACTATATCTGCTTTGTCACCGTAAGCTCCATGGCGCTACGAAATATCCCAATGCAGATTTCAAGAAAACAGGGTTAGCCAAGGGATCCATGAAAAGGAAAGGGTAACTCTGTGAGTTGCATTCACCTGTCACAAGGCAGTTTCTCAGAACGCTCCTTTCCACTTTTTCTCTGAGGATATTTCCTTTTTCACCACAGCCCTCACTGGACTCCCAGTATCACTTTGCAAACTCCACGAGAACTGTCTTAGCAGAGGGCTTCATGAGGAGAAAGGTGGAACTCTGTGAGATGAATTCACAGGTCACAAAGTAGTTTCTCAGAAAGCTTCTTTCTCATTTGTATCGGCGGAGATTTCCTTTGGCCCTATAGTCTTCCAAGGGATCCGAAATATCAGTTCTCAGATTCCACCAAAACAGGGCTAGGAAACGGCTGCACGAAATACAACTGGAACACTGTGAGTTGAATTCACACAGCACAAAGCCGTGTTTCAGAAAGCGTCTTTCTTTGGGAGCTTAGTTTATTTGTGGTCTCGGAGCGCCACCGTGTGTCCTTTTGCAGATTCTGCGAAAACGCACTTAGCAAGCTTCTCAATGAAAACCAAGAGGAAACTCTGTGAGCAGAATTCACCCACAACCAAGAAGTTGCTGAGAAGGCTTCTCTGCAGATTGGTCTGAGGATATCTCATTATTCAGCCTGGAATCAGTGCTAGCAAACTCCTCCATGAAAGAGTGGTGTAACACTGTGAAATGAATTCACGCAGCACAAAGCAGTTTCTCAGAAAGCTTCATTCCAGTTTTCCTCGGAAGATATTTCCTGGGTCCTTAGACTCTTCCAACCTATCGGAAATATCACTGCTCAGAATCCACAAAGGCAGTGCTAGCAAATAGTTGCAGGAAATGGTAATGTAACTCTGTGAGATGAAGTTACAGATCAGAAACCACTCTCACAGAAAGCTTCCTTCTCGCTATTCTATGAGGATATTTGCTTTTTCACCATAGGCCTCAAGGCGCTGCCAAATATCACTTTTCAGATTCCACGAATACACTCTCAGCAAACTGCTGCTGAAGACTAAGTTGTAACTCTGTGAGAGGAATTCCCATATGACAAAGAAGTTTCTCACAAAGCTTCTTTCTCGTTTTTAATGGAGGATATTTCCCTTCTCAGCACAGTCCTCAATGCGGCCCAAACTAGCCGTTCTCCATTTCCTCAAAGACAGTGGTAACCGACTGCTGCTTGAAATGTAACTGTAACTCTGGGAGATGAATGGACACATCACAGACAAGTTTCTAAGAAAGCTTCTTTGTAGAGTTTTTATGAGGATATCTCTTTGGACAGCGTAAGCTTCATTGTGCTAAGATGTATCCCGTTTCAGATTACAAGCAAACTGTGTGGACAAATTGATGACTGTAGAGATAAGTGTAACTCTGTGAGTTGCATTCA
>NW_022324769.1:0-1764 GCF_002776525.5 Piliocolobus tephrosceles | reverse complement strand
TGAATGCAACTCACAGAGTTACACTTATCTCTACAGTCATCAATTTGTCCACACAGTTTGCTTGTAATCTGAAACGGGATACATCTTAGCACAATGAAGCTTACGCTGTCCAAAGAGATATCCTCATAAAAACTCTACAAAGAAGCTTTCTTAGAAACTTGTCTGTGATGTGTCCATTCATCTCCCAGAGTTACAGTTACATTTCAAGCAGCAGTCGGTTACCACTGTCTTTGAGGAAATGGAGAACGGCTAGTTTGGGCCGCATTGAGGACTGTGCTGAGAAGGGAAATATCCTCCATTAAAAACGAGAAAGAAGCTTTGTGAGAAACTTCTTTGTCATATGGGAATTCCTCTCACAGAGTTACAACTTAGTCTTCAGCAGCAGTTTGCTGAGAGTGTATTCGTGGAATCTGAAAAGTGATATTTGGCAGCGCCTTGAGGCCTATGGTGAAAAAGCAAATATCCTCATAGAATAGCGAGAAGGAAGCTTTCTGTGAGAGTGGTTTCTGATCTGTAACTTCATCTCACAGAGTTACATTACCATTTCCTGCAACTATTTGCTAGCACTGCCTTTGTGGATTCTGAGCAGTGATATTTCCGATAGGTTGGAAGAGTCTAAGGACCCAGGAAATATCTTCCGAGGAAAACTGGAATGAAGCTTTCTGAGAAACTGCTTTGTGCTGCGTGAATTCATTTCACAGTGTTACACCACTCTTTCATGGAGGAGTTTGCTAGCACTGATTCCAGGCTGAATAATGAGATATCCTCAGACCAATCTGCAGAGAAGCCTTCTCAGCAACTTCTTGGTTGTGGGTGAATTCTGCTCACAGAGTTTCCTCTTGGTTTTCATTGAGAAGCTTGCTAAGTGCGTTTTCGCAGAATCTGCAAAAGGACACACGGTGGCGCTCCGAGACCACAAATAAACTAAGCTCCCAAAGAAAGACGCTTTCTGAAACACGGCTTTGTGCTGTGTGAATTCAACTCACAGTGTTCCAGTTGTATTTCGTGCAGCCGTTTCCTAGCCCTGTTTTGGTGGAATCTGAGAACTGATATTTCGGATCCCTTGGAAGACTATAGGGCCAAAGGAAATCTCCGCCGATACAAATGAGAAAGAAGCTTTCTGAGAAACTACTTTGTGACCTGTGAATTCATCTCACAGAGTTCCACCTTTCTCCTCATGAAGCCCTCTGCTAAGACAGTTCTCGTGGAGTTTGCAAAGTGATACTGGGAGTCCAGTGAGGGCTGTGGTGAAAAAGGAAATATCCTCAGAGAAAAAGTGGAAAGGAGCGTTCTGAGAAACTGCCTTGTGACAGGTGAATGCAACTCACAGAGTTACCCTTTCCTTTTCATGGATCCCTTGGCTAACCCTGTTTTCTTGAAATCTGCATTGGGATATTTCGTAGCGCCATGGAGCTTACGGTGACAAAGCAGATATAGTCAGAGAAAAACTAGAAAGTTGCTTTCGGAGAAACTTCTCTGTGATAAGTGAATTCATCTCACAGAGTTCCAACTTAGTCTTCATGAAGCAGTTTGCTGGCACTATTTTCGTGGAAGCTGGAAAGTGATATTTGGGAGCGCATTGAGACCAATGGTGAAAAAGGAAATATCCTCAGAGAATAGCTAGAAAGAAGCTTTCTGAGAGTGTGCTTGCTGATGTGCGAATTCATCATACAGAGTTTCACCTTTTCCTACTGGTAGCAGTTAGCTACCACTCTTTTCGTGGATTCTGGAAAGTGATATTTGGAAGCTCATTGTGGCCTATGG
>NW_022324766.1:0-3116 GCF_002776525.5 Piliocolobus tephrosceles | reverse complement strand
GAATCACTAGGGGTTGCCAGGAACGGGTTGTCAGGACACTTCTCCTGCAGCACACAAGCTCTTGGGCTGTTTCAGTCTCTCCTCTGCATCTAGAACCAGCGAGCACCCTGGTGACACCAGCCTGACGTGGCCAGAGGGAGGCTGGAGGTCAGGCAGAGGGAGGCTGGAGCTGTGTGAGAAGCAGCACGTACTCGGGACTGCCCTGTGAGCCGACGCAGGCCGTTGGGGAGTTGGGAGGACAGCAGGTTACCTTGGGCAGGCCTAGGTCTGGGCCGTGGAGCAACTCGCTTTCATCCTGACTGCCTTCTTCCTTACACTGTGCCTGTCTTTAACCTTGAGCCTACCCAGGACCCCTCTCCCAGCCCCACCTGGATGGAAGGATGGATGGATGGATAGAAGGAAATGTAGCTCCTAGGCTCTGCTCTGCCATTGGCTGCTGGGTGACTCCTGTCCCTGGGCCGAATGCAGGCTCTGAACATTGCAAAAATACCCAGAGGTATCCGATGGGTGGGGAGAAAGACCTGGAGTGAGTCTCAGTGTCTCATGCTGGGAAACGGTCAGAACACACAGGAAGAATGCAGTGACCACAGAGCCACCGAGTTAGGGGGACACTCCCGTCCCCACTCTGCCACAGCTGTCCCCAGAACGTGCCATCCTGCATGCCCTCTGCATGGCGCTGGGCACTCCGGGCTCCCATGCACAGCCTGCTTGTCTCTCAGCCTGGAGCCTGCGCCTATCTTTGGGCAGGACCCACTGGCAGGCTCTCTGCAGCCCCCAAAGCCTCGGGCCCGCCCCACTCTCCTCCAGCACCTTCTTGCCTCCCAGCTCTGTTCCTTTGATGCCCGCCCGGTGCCATGAGCCCCTGGGGCTGAGAGAGGAAGTGTTCTTGGCAGACCTGAGCCACATCCCCCTCAGTGCCCGTCCTCAGCTGGGTGCCAGGCTCCTCTTGGGCTCTGGACTGTCTGGGTGGCCTCTTGGGGCTCTCCCCACCACAGCTGGTTCCCAGGCTATCCCCACTGGGGTGCCTGTGGCCTTGGTCTAGCTGACTGCTCAGAAACCCCCTCTTCTGGAGTCATTTGCGCTAGCAGAGACGATGGGGAATCGGGGTTCTAGTGTGGGCTGGGGGAGATGAGCGTCGTTCTGGTGGGAAGAAGGAGGTCACTCCAGAAAAGCGGCATCTGCATTTCTAGGTTCTGAGGCAGAACCTTCCTCCTGGCGCTCACAGGCTGGAGGATTTGCCTGGAAGCCATCCCCACCCCCAGCTGTCACCAAGGCAGCCGCACCGCAGGCCTTGCCCCTCCCGCCCACACGGTGCCGGATGTGTGTTTTTCCCTGTTGACCTTTTTTCCTCGTTGATGCTGCTGCTGATCACCTTAACCTGATTTTACCTCAGTCACAGCTGTGCTGGGTAGCATGTCCCCCGCCCTAGGCATAACGCCAGGTCCCACCCACATCTCCCCAGGGACAGCCCCCCTCATTCCCCTGGCAGAGAGTCTGGGGAGGGGCTGAGGGAGGATGGGATGGTCCACTAGGAATGTTTTTAATTCCAAAGGCAGTGACATCTGTTCGTGGGGGTCTTTTACCACCCAGGCTCTGTTTATCCCACCAGGGGAGTCTTGTAGTTCATCTGAGGAGGGCTCTGCCAGGTGTGGGGGATGGAAGGGGTAGGGGAGCAGGGGATGGAAGGGTTTGGGAGGAGCAGGTGTGGGGGATGGAAGGGGTGGGGGGGCAGGTGTGGGGGATGGAAGGGGTGGGGGAGCAGGTGTGGGGGATGGAAGGGTGGTGGAGCAGGTGAGGGGGATGGAAGGGGTAGGGGAGCCCGTATGGTGGATGGAAGGGGTCGGGGGGAGCAGGTGTGGCTGGATGGAAGGGGTGCGGGAGGAAGGAGTATGGCCACTTCCCAGGTAGTTGGGATAGCCTGAACCGAGACCAGCGGAGATGAGGAGGGGTCTGTGGTGGGCTGCAGGGACTAGAATTCAGACTTCTCCTTTTGCTGGGGACGTTTGTCTTGCGTGGATCTTCTTCCACCCAAGACCATTGACTCCAGGAAACGATGAGTCGGGCTTGGGGGAGAGAAGGCAAGTCTGTGCCGTCCCCGGAGGAAGCCCCCAGTCCACAGGGAGGAGGGGGAAGACGAGCGTCTCAGGGGAAGACTCCCAGCTCGGCGACCCATCTGCGAAGGTACTTCTGTCACCATGGAGACCAGCTGGCCATCGTGCATCCAATCCGAGCTTGCTTTATCCAGACAAGTATTGAGCCTGTGGTTCCTAAGACAGATGAGTGTCGGGCTTTGGGAACGGGATTTACACTGCCCCCTTCTCCCACACACCCGGCGGCAGGGAGGGGCACGTATTCTCGTAGTCTGCACCCTGTGGCGTGGGACCCAGCCCGAGGGAAGGGGACCACACGGAGCCAGTGAGGGGCCGGTTCCAAAGTTAAGTCACGGCACCAGGAGCACTGCAGCGCAAACGTGACGAGCAGTTATAATGGTACCTTACCAACCAGTTACACAACAGCCATTTGCACATTTGCTGAAGGGAGGTCGAGTAAAGCTGGGTCCCAGCGAGGGTGGATGGCCTTTCCCCACAGCCCCGAGGGCCCCACACCGACCCCTCTCCTCCAGGAAGCCTTCCCCGGTTCCCTCTAGCTGGAAATTGTGTCTCTCAACATTCGTGGCATTTTGTCTGTCCTGTTCTGAGGCCGTAATATGGGATTTTGTGAGGGCTTTGTCCATCTGGGCGTGGCACCTGGTAGGTGCACAGCGACCTGTGCCAAATGCACACATGCTTGTCTGCCTCCTGCTGGTGCACATCTCTGCTCTGCCACATCATCTCTGGTCTTTCCGCTGCAGCTTTGTCAAGCACTGGCTTTTGATTCGTCTTTGTGATGTCTTAACCCTCACCCCAGGGTCGGGCACGCAGACAGGCCCTCAGTCACGGCCTCTAGTGTGACATGACGGGGGCCGGGCACAGTGGCTCACGCCTGTAATCCCAGCACTTTGGGAGGCTGAGGTGGGCGGATCACGAGGTCATGAGATTGAGACCAACCTGGCCAACACGGTGAAACCCCGTCTCTACTAAAAATACAAAAATTAGTCGGGCGTGGTGGCGGGTGCA
>NW_022324763.1:0-4231 GCF_002776525.5 Piliocolobus tephrosceles | reverse complement strand
GGTACTACCTAGATTTTCTTCTAGGGTTTTTATGGTATTAGGTCTAATATTCATAGTTGTACAACCATCGCCACAATTAACTTCAGAACGTTTTTATCACCCTCAAACCAAGAACCCAAAAGAGATTCATTAGCAGTCACTCCCCATCTTCCCTGAACCTCTTCATTCCTAGGCAACCATTAGTCTGCTGTTTGTTTCTGTAAATTTTCTGAACATTTCATATGAACAGAATCACACAATAAGTGATTTTTTTGTGACTGACTTCTTTTAGCCTGTTATCAAGGTTCATATAAAGTTGTCTCTTGATATTTTTGTTGTTGTTGTTATTTAAAACACAGGGTCTTGATCTGTCACCCAGGCTGGAGTGCAGTAGTATAGTTATGACTACTGGCTCACTACACCCTAGAACGCCTGGCCCTCCTGAGTAGCTGTGATAACACCTACTCAGCTGTTATCCTGCTTCGGCCTCCTGAGCAGCTGGGATAACAGTCATGTGCCGCTGTGCCCAACTTGAAAATATGTGTGTTAATGACATTTTTGCCACTGTTGTATTTATTTTACAGATAGGGATGAGGAAGAAATGACCAAATGAGATGACAAAAGAGATATCAACAGACACTGCAAGGAGACGCCCTCTAAAGGTAAGGTGTTTATTGAATACTGTGTTCTTTATAATACGGTGATATCTTACATCATCTCAACATAACACAGTTGTGAAGATTATTTGTCCTTATACATCTAAATTACCACTAAGTAAAATTCCATCAGTTGTTTTTTTGTGGCTATGTCAGATAACTAGTGTGTCTGATTCCTTTCTCTCATATTCATACACCAAATTAACTCATTTTAGCTAGGATGAAGCAAATATCTTATTAGATTATTGCTATTTTATGCACAGTCCCCGTTTCTCACTTTTCAGGCATAAAAAATTTGAATACTATGTCTTCTACTTCTCCATTTTCTTAGGAAAAAGAAAAGACTCAAATAATCACAATTAACAGAGATCTGTTAATGGCTTTTGTTTATTTTGATCAAAGTCATTGTGGTTACCTTTTTGAAAAGGATTTGGAAGAAATATTTTATACTCCTGGACTACAACTTTCTCGGGCTCAGGTAATCTAACTTGTGAATATTGAAAAGGAAAACATTTTTTAGTAACTTTTCAAAAAGTTACCTTTTCCAATGAAAAGTTAATAGGGTCAGCTGCGGTGGCTCACACCTGTAATCCCAGCACTTTGGGAGGCCGAGGCAGGTGGATCACGAGGTCAGGAGATCGAGACCCTCCTGGCTAATGCTGTGAAACCCCGTCTTTTCTGAAAATACAAAAAAAAAAAAAATAGCTGAGCATGGTGGTGGGTGCTTGTAGTCCCAGCTACTCGGTAGGCTGAGGCAGGAGAATGGTGTGAACCCAGGAGGCAGAGCTTGCAGTGAGCCAAGATCACACCACTGCACACCAGCCTGTGCGACAGAGTGAGACTCTGTCTCAAAAAAAAAAAAAAAAAAAAGAAAAGTTAATAGAACTTCTGCTGACTTTTTGATATATTAAAGCAATATAAGGGTCAGTCATGGTGGCTCACACTTGTAATCCCAACAGTTTGGGAGGCTGAGGCAGGCAGATCACTTGAGGCCAGGAGTTTAAGACCATCTTGGCCAATATTGTGAAACTCCATCTATACTAAAAATACCAAAATTAGCTAGGGGTGGTGGCGCACACCTGTAATCCCAGCTACTCAGGAGGCTGAACCCAGGAGGCAGAGGTTGCAATGAGCCAAAATCACACCACTGCACTCCAGCCTGGATGACACAGTGAGACTTCATCTCAAAAAATAAAAATAAAAATAAAGCAATATAACACAAGCCAGTTGTAAAACACTTCCCTTCTCCCTCTCCTCTGTTTCTACTCCTCAGGACTAAAATATATAAAATTCTAGATCTTTTTGTAAACAGTTCAGTTCCATTTTTATAAGCAAAACATGGAATTATTTGGTACGTTTTGCCTGTCTTTTTTTTTTTCATCCTATAGTATTCTATAGATACATTCTGACATGAAAATAGAGACCTGCCTCATTCTTTTTATAGCTGCACAGTACCCATTATATAGATGTACCATAATTGACCTACCTATTCTCTGTTGCTGGTGGTTTTGATCTCTTGGATTTACCAATTATGCTGTAATAAATCATACCTGTGCATAAATTTTATCAATGTTATACTTTTTAACAATGAAGGTTTTTTTTCAAAAGTAACTTAGATCTTACTCAGTTCCATGGATATCCATCATAAGTGAAAATTACAGCTGGGCGTGGTGGCTCACACTTTGGGAGGTTGAGGCAGGTGGATCACCTGAGGTCAGGTGGCTAACATGGTGAAACCCCATGTCTCCAAAAATATAAAAATTAGCCGGGCATGATGGCAGGTGCCTGTAATGCTACTCTGGAGGCTGAGGTAGGAGAATCACTTTAACCCAGAAGGCAGAGGTTGTAATGAGCTGAGATCACATCACTGCACTCCAGTTTGGGTGGCAGAGCAAGACTCCTCAAAATGAAATGAAAATTATAACATAGTTTTTGTAAGAGAATCAAAACATGTATTTTCATCTCTTTATTTTGTTTACTTGCATGCATAGCAGGTAAAGAAGCTTCTTAATAAAGCAATGTTCCATGAATCTTGCTTTTACCAGAAATTAGCAGACACTTTAAAAGATGAAGAGAACCATGAAGAGTCTGAGTCATTGCATGAAGTTATGCTAGGTCTGAGCATATTAAGATTTTTCTTTTTAATAAATGTACTAGTAACTAAGAAGAAAAATAGCTCACTAAAATACGATATATTTTATATTATAGGAAACAGATTATTACTTCCAACACCAACAGTAAAGCAAAGGATGTGGAAGAAAATGTTGGCCTTATTGTGTACAATGGTGCAATAGTAGATGTAGGAAGCCTCTTGCAAAAACTGGAAAAGAGCGAAAAAGTAAGAGCTGAGGTAGAACAGAAGCTGCAGTTACTAGAATAAAAAACAGATAAGCGTCAGCACTGGATACGTTCTTTTAGCACCCTGCTGGGACATGCATTATGTTTATGTATGTACATATATATGTATGTACCTATGTACGTATTTGCATATGCATACCACATAGTTTCATCAAAGTACATAAGGAACTTTTACAAACTATTTTATTTTTTATTTGTTTTTTTTATTATTATTATACTTTAAGTTCTAGGGTACATGTGCATAAGGTGCAGGTTTGTTACATATGTATACATGTGCCATGTTGGTGTGCTGCACCCATCAACTCGTCAGCACCCATCAATTCATCATTTATATCAGGTATAACTCCCCAATGCAATCCCTCCCCCATGCCCCCTCCCCATGATAGGCTCCATTGTGTGATGTTCCCCTTCCCGAGTCCAAGTGAGCTCACTGTTCAGTTCCCACCTATGAATGAGAACATGCAGTGTTTGGTTTTCTCTTCTTGTGATAGTTTGCTAAGAATGATGGTTTCCAGCTGCATCCATGTCCCTACAAAGGACGCAAACTCATCCTTTTTTATGGCTGCATAGTATTCCATGGTGTATATGTGCCACATTTTCTTAATCCAGTCTGTCACTGATGGACATTTGGGTTGATTCCAAGTCTTTGCTATTGTGAATAGTGCCGCAATAAACATACGTGTGCATGTGTCTTTGTGGTAGCATAATTTATAATCTTTTGGGTATATACCCAGTAGTGGGATGGCTGGGTCATATGGTACATCTAGTTCTAGATCCTTGAGGAATTGCCATACTGTTTTCCATAATGGTTGAACTAGTTTACAATCCCACCAACAGTGTAAAAGTGTTCCTATTTCTCCATATCCTCTCCAACACCTGTTGTTTCCTGATTTTTTAATGATTGCCATTCTAACTGGTGTGAGATAGTATCTCATTGTGGTTTTGATTTGCATTTCTCTGATGGCGAGTGATGATGAGCATTTTTTCATGTGTCTGTTGGCTGTATGAATGTCTTCTTTTGAGAAATGTCTGTTCATATCCTTTGCCCACTTTTGGATGGGGTTGTTTGTTTTTTTCTTGTATATTTGTTTGAGTTCTTTGTAGATTCTGGAAATTAGCCCTTTGTCAGATGAGTAGATTGCAAAAATTTTCTCCCATTCTGTAGGTTGCCTGTTCACTCTGATGGTAGTGTCTTTTGCTGTGCAGAAGCTCTTTAGTTTAATTAGATCCCATTTGTC
>NW_022324762.1:0-4231 GCF_002776525.5 Piliocolobus tephrosceles | reverse complement strand
GACAAATGGGATCTAATTAAACTAAAGAGCTTCTGCACAGCAAAAGACACTACCATCAGAGTGAACAGGCAACCTACAGAATGGGAGAAAATTTTTGCAATCTACTCATCTGACAAAGGGCTAATTTCCAGAATCTACAAAGAACTCAAACAAATATACAAGAAAAAAACAAACAACCCCATCCAAAAGTGGGCAAAGGATATGAACAGACATTTCTCAAAAGAAGACATTCATACAGCCAACAGACACATGAAAAAATGCTCATCATCACTCGCCATCAGAGAAATGCAAATCAAAACCACAATGAGATACTATCTCACACCAGTTAGAATGGCAATCATTAAAAAATCAGGAAACAACAGGTGTTGGAGAGGATATGGAGAAATAGGAACACTTTTACACTGTTGGTGGGATTGTAAACTAGTTCAACCATTATGGAAAACAGTATGGCAATTCCTCAAGGATCTAGAACTAGATGTACCATATGACCCAGCCATCCCACTACTGGGTATATACCCAAAAGATTATAAATTATGCTACCACAAAGACACATGCACACGTATGTTTATTGCGGCACTATTCACAATAGCAAAGACTTGGAATCAACCCAAATGTCCATCAGTGACAGACTGGATTAAGAAAATGTGGCACATATACACCATGGAATACTATGCAGCCATAAAAAAGGATGAGTTTGCGTCCTTTGTAGGGACATGGATGCAGCTGGAAACCATCATTCTTAGCAAACTATCACAAGAAGAGAAAACCAAACACTGCATGTTCTCATTCATAGGTGGGAACTGAACAGTGAGCTCACTTGGACTCGGGAAGGGGAACATCACACAATGGAGCCTATCATGGGGAGGGGGCATGGGGGAGGGATTGCATTGGGGAGTTATACCTGATATAAATGATGAATTGATGGGTGCTGACGAGTTGATGGGTGCAGCACACCAACATGGCACATGTATACATATGTAACAAACCTGCACCTTATGCACATGTACCCTAGAACTTAAAGTATAATAATAATAAAAAAAACAAATAAAAAATAAAATAGTTTGTAAAAGTTCCTTATGTACTTTGATGAAACTATGTGGTATGCATATGCAAATACGTACATAGGTACATACATATATATGTACATACATAAACATAATGCATGTCCCAGCAGGGTGCTAAAAGAACGTATCCAGTGCTGACGCTTATCTGTTTTTTATTCTAGTAACTGCAGCTTCTGTTCTACCTCAGCTCTTACTTTTTCGCTCTTTTCCAGTTTTTGCAAGAGGCTTCCTACATCTACTATTGCACCATTGTACACAATAAGGCCAACATTTTCTTCCACATCCTTTGCTTTACTGTTGGTGTTGGAAGTAATAATCTGTTTCCTATAATATAAAATATATCGTATTTTAGTGAGCTATTTTTCTTCTTAGTTACTAGTACATTTATTAAAAAGAAAAATCTTAATATGCTCAGACCTAGCATAACTTCATGCAATGACTCAGACTCTTCATGGTTCTCTTCATCTTTTAAAGTGTCTGCTAATTTCTGGTAAAAGCAAGATTCATGGAACATTGCTTTATTAAGAAGCTTCTTTACCTGCTATGCATGCAAGTAAACAAAATAAAGAGATGAAAATACATGTTTTGATTCTCTTACAAAAACTATGTTATAATTTTCATTTCATTTTGAGGAGTCTTGCTCTGCCACCCAAACTGGAGTGCAGTGATGTGATCTCAGCTCATTACAACCTCTGCCTTCTGGGTTAAAGTGATTCTCCTACCTCAGCCTCCAGAGTAGCATTACAGGCACCTGCCATCATGCCCGGCTAATTTTTATATTTTTGGAGACATGGGGTTTCACCATGTTAGCCACCTGACCTCAGGTGATCCACCTGCCTCAACCTCCCAAAGTGTGAGCCACCACGCCCAGCTGTAATTTTCACTTATGATGGATATCCATGGAACTGAGTAAGATCTAAGTTACTTTTGAAAAAAAACCTTCATTGTTAAAAAGTATAACATTGATAAAATTTATGCACAGGTATGATTTATTACAGCATAATTGGTAAATCCAAGAGATCAAAACCACCAGCAACAGAGAATAGGTAGGTCAATTATGGTACATCTATATAATGGGTACTGTGCAGCTATAAAAAGAATGAGGCAGGTCTCTATTTTCATGTCAGAATGTATCTATAGAATACTATAGGATGAAAAAAAAAAAGACAGGCAAAACGTACCAAATAATTCCATGTTTTGCTTATAAAAATGGAACTGAACTGTTTACAAAAAGATCTAGAATTTTATATATTTTAGTCCTGAGGAGTAGAAACAGAGGAGAGGGAGAAGGGAAGTGTTTTACAACTGGCTTGTGTTATATTGCTTTATTTTTATTTTTATTTTTTGAGATGAAGTCTCACTGTGTCATCCAGGCTGGAGTGCAGTGGTGTGATTTTGGCTCATTGCAACCTCTGCCTCCTGGGTTCAGCCTCCTGAGTAGCTGGGATTACAGGTGTGCGCCACCACCCCTAGCTAATTTTGGTATTTTTAGTATAGATGGAGTTTCACAATATTGGCCAAGATGGTCTTAAACTCCTGGCCTCAAGTGATCTGCCTGCCTCAGCCTCCCAAACTGTTGGGATTACAAGTGTGAGCCACCATGACTGACCCTTATATTGCTTTAATATATCAAAAAGTCAGCAGAAGTTCTATTAACTTTTCTTTTTTTTTTTTTTTTTTTTGAGACAGAGTCTCACTCTGTCGCACAGGCTGGTGTGCAGTGGTGTGATCTTGGCTCACTGCAAGCTCTGCCTCCTGGGTTCACACCATTCTCCTGCCTCAGCCTACCGAGTAGCTGGGACTACAAGCACCCACCACCATGCTCAGCTATTTTTTTTTTTTTTGTATTTTCAGAAAAGACGGGGTTTCACAGCATTAGCCAGGAGGGTCTCGATCTCCTGACCTCGTGATCCACCTGCCTCGGCCTCCCAAAGTGCTGGGATTACAGGTGTGAGCCACCGCAGCTGACCCTATTAACTTTTCATTGGAAAAGGTAACTTTTTGAAAAGTTACTAAAAAATGTTTTCCTTTTCAATATTCACAAGTTAGATTACCTGAGCCCGAGAAAGTTGTAGTCCAGGAGTATAAAATATTTCTTCCAAATCCTTTTCAAAAAGGTAACCACAATGACTTTGATCAAAATAAACAAAAGCCATTAACAGATCTCTGTTAATTGTGATTATTTGAGTCTTTTCTTTTTCCTAAGAAAATGGAGAAGTAGAAGACATAGTATTCAAATTTTTTATGCCTGAAAAGTGAGAAACGGGGACTGTGCATAAAATAGCAATAATCTAATAAGATATTTGCTTCATCCTAGCTAAAATGAGTTAATTTGGTGTATGAATATGAGAGAAAGGAATCAGACACACTAGTTATCTGACATAGCCACAAAAAAACAACTGATGGAATTTTACTTAGTGGTAATTTAGATGTATAAGGACAAATAATCTTCACAACTGTGTTATGTTGAGATGATGTAAGATATCACCGTATTATAAAGAACACAGTATTCAATAAACACCTTACCTTTAGAGGGCGTCTCCTTGCAGTGTCTGTTGATATCTCTTTTGTCATCTCATTTGGTCATTTCTTCCTCATCCCTATCTGTAAAATAAATACAACAGTGGCAAAAATGTCATTAACACACATATTTTCAAGTTGGGCACAGCGGCACATGACTGTTATCCCAGCTGCTCAGGAGGCCGAAGCAGGATAACAGCTGAGTAGGTGTTATCACA
The DNA here is from genome assembly GCF_002776525.5 of Piliocolobus tephrosceles. Lineage (NCBI taxonomy): Eukaryota > Metazoa > Chordata > Mammalia > Primates > Cercopithecidae > Piliocolobus > Piliocolobus tephrosceles. Next base: position 429 of record NW_022324762.1, on the reverse strand, counting down.
GCTACTCAGGAGGGCCAGGCGTTCTAGGGTGTAGTGAGCCAGTAGTCATAACTATACTACTGCACTCCAGCCTGGGTGACAGATCAAGACCCTGTGTTTTAAATAACAACAACAACAAAAATATCAAGAGACAACTTTATATGAACCTTGATAACAGGCTAAAAGAAGTCAGTCACAAAAAAATCACTTATTGTGTGATTCTGTTCATATGAAATGTTCAGAAAATTTACAGAAACAAACAGCAGACTAATGGTTGCCTAGGAATGAAGAGGTTCAGGGAAGATGGGGAGTGACTGCTAATGAATCTCTTTTGGGTTCTTGGTTTGAGGGTGATAAAAACGTTCTGAAGTTAATTGTGGCGATGGTTGTACAACTATGAATATTAGACCTAATACCATAAAAACCCTAGAAGAAAATCTAGGTAGTACC
>NW_022324761.1:0-1389 GCF_002776525.5 Piliocolobus tephrosceles | reverse complement strand
ATAATTGAATTCATGTCACATATTTACAACTTTCTATTCATGAAGCCGTTTGCTAACACTGTTTTCTTTGAATCTGTGAAGGGATATTTGGGAGCACATTGAGGCCTATGGTGAGAAAGGAAATATACTCAGATCAAAATTAGAAAGAAGATTTCTGAGAAACTGCTTTGTGATGAGTGAGTTCATCTTACAGAGATACAGCATTCTTTTCATGGAGCAGTTTGCTAACACTGTTTTCGTGGAATCTGTACTAGAATATTTGGGAGTACATTGAAGCCTATGGTGACTGCAGAAATATCCTCAGAGAAAAACCAATAAGAATCTTTCTGAGAAACTGCTTTGTGATGTGTGAATTCATATCACAGACTTACACTTTTTCTTTCATAGAGGAGTTTGCTAATGCTATTTTCGTGGAATCTGAAAAAGGATATTCACGAGTGCATTGAGGAATATCTTGAAAAAGGAAATATACAAATACTAGAGAGAGGCTTTCTGTGAAACTGCTTTGTGTGGTGTTACAGTGGTCTCTTCATTGAGAAGTTTGCTATCATGATTTTCGTGTAATCTGCAATGTGATATTCAGGAGTGCATTGAGAAATATGGAGAAAAAGGAAATATCCTCAGATAAATACTAGAAAGAAGCTCTCTGAGAAACAGCTTTGTGATGTGTGAATTCATCTCACACAGTTGCACCATTGTTTTCATGGAGCAGTTTGGCAGCACTGTTTTTGGGAAACATGAGAAGGGATATTTTGGATCACATTGAAGCCTTGGGTTGCAAAGGAAATATCTTCAGATAAAAACTGAAAGAAGATTTCTCAGAAACTTCTTTGTGATATGTGTCTTCACCTCACAGAGTATCACCTCTCTGTTCATGGAGCAGATTGCTAACACAGGTTTTGTGGAATCTGCGAAGGGATGTTTGGGAGCACATTGAGGCCTATCTATGGTGAAAAAGGAAATATCCTCAGAGAAAAAGTAGAAAGAAGGTTTCTGAGAAATGGCTCTGTGATGTGTGAATTCATCTTACAGATTTACACTGTTAATTTCATTGAGCCGTTTGCTAACACTGTTGTCCTGGAGTCTACATTGGGATATTTTGGAGTGCAGTAAAGCTTATGGTGACAAACGAAATATCCTCATATGAAAACTAGAAAGGAACTTTCTGAGAAACTGCTGTGTGATGTGTTAATTCATCTCACAGAGTTACATGATTCTTTTCATGGATCAGTTTTTGGGGAATCTGAGAAGGGATATTTTGGATCACATTGAAGCCTATGGTGACAAAGGAGATATCCTCAGATAAAAGCTATAAAGAATGATTCTGAGAAAGTTCTTTGTAATAATTGAATTCATGTCACATATTTACAACTTTCTATTCATGAAGCC
>NW_022324760.1:0-1389 GCF_002776525.5 Piliocolobus tephrosceles | reverse complement strand
GGCTTCATGAATAGAAAGTTGTAAATATGTGACATGAATTCAATTATTACAAAGAACTTTCTCAGAATCATTCTTTATAGCTTTTATCTGAGGATATCTCCTTTGTCACCATAGGCTTCAATGTGATCCAAAATATCCCTTCTCAGATTCCCCAAAAACTGATCCATGAAAAGAATCATGTAACTCTGTGAGATGAATTAACACATCACACAGCAGTTTCTCAGAAAGTTCCTTTCTAGTTTTCATATGAGGATATTTCGTTTGTCACCATAAGCTTTACTGCACTCCAAAATATCCCAATGTAGACTCCAGGACAACAGTGTTAGCAAACGGCTCAATGAAATTAACAGTGTAAATCTGTAAGATGAATTCACACATCACAGAGCCATTTCTCAGAAACCTTCTTTCTACTTTTTCTCTGAGGATATTTCCTTTTTCACCATAGATAGGCCTCAATGTGCTCCCAAACATCCCTTCGCAGATTCCACAAAACCTGTGTTAGCAATCTGCTCCATGAACAGAGAGGTGATACTCTGTGAGGTGAAGACACATATCACAAAGAAGTTTCTGAGAAATCTTCTTTCAGTTTTTATCTGAAGATATTTCCTTTGCAACCCAAGGCTTCAATGTGATCCAAAATATCCCTTCTCATGTTTCCCAAAAACAGTGCTGCCAAACTGCTCCATGAAAACAATGGTGCAACTGTGTGAGATGAATTCACACATCACAAAGCTGTTTCTCAGAGAGCTTCTTTCTAGTATTTATCTGAGGATATTTCCTTTTTCTCCATATTTCTCAATGCACTCCTGAATATCACATTGCAGATTACACGAAAATCATGATAGCAAACTTCTCAATGAAGAGACCACTGTAACACCACACAAAGCAGTTTCACAGAAAGCCTCTCTCTAGTATTTGTATATTTCCTTTTTCAAGATATTCCTCAATGCACTCGTGAATATCCTTTTTCAGATTCCACGAAAATAGCATTAGCAAACTCCTCTATGAAAGAAAAAGTGTAAGTCTGTGATATGAATTCACACATCACAAAGCAGTTTCTCAGAAAGATTCTTATTGGTTTTTCTCTGAGGATATTTCTGCAGTCACCATAGGCTTCAATGTACTCCCAAATATTCTAGTACAGATTCCACGAAAACAGTGTTAGCAAACTGCTCCATGAAAAGAATGCTGTATCTCTGTAAGATGAACTCACTCATCACAAAGCAGTTTCTCAGAAATCTTCTTTCTAATTTTGATCTGAGTATATTTCCTTTCTCACCATAGGCCTCAATGTGCTCCCAAATATCCCTTCACAGATTCAAAGAAAACAGTGTTAGCAAACGGCTTCATGAATAGAAAGTTGTAAATATGTGACATGAATTCAATTAT
>NW_022324759.1:0-2599 GCF_002776525.5 Piliocolobus tephrosceles | reverse complement strand
TTGGTGATGTGTGAATTCATCTCACAGAGTTACACTTATGTTTAGTGGAGCAGTGCATTAACACTGTCTTTGAGTAAGCTAAGAAGGGCTACTTTGGATCGAATTGATGCCTAGGCTGATAAAGAAAATATCATCAGTTTAAAACGTGAAAGAAGCTTTCTGATAAACTGCTTTGTGATCTGTGAATTCATCTCACAGAGTTACAACTTAGTGCTCAGGAAGCAGTTTGCTAAAACTCTTTATGTGGAACCTGCAAAGTGACATTTATGAGCCCTTTAGGGCCCATGGTGAAAAAGGACTTTTTTTCAGAAAATAAAGAGAGATGCTTTCTGAAAGATTGCTTTCTGATGTGTGACTTCATCACACAGAGTTCCACTCTTGCCATCTTGGAGCAGGTTGCTAACACTGTTGTTTTGGAATCTGCAAAGAGATTGTTGGGAGCCCATTGGAACCCATTGTGAAAAAAGGATATATCCGCAGATAATAACTAGAGAGAAGCTTTCTGAGAGATTGCTTTCTGATGTGTGACTTCACCACACAGAGTTCCACCTTTCCCTTCTTGAAACAGTTTGCTAACACTATTGCCGTGGATTCTGCAAAGTGATATTTGAGAGCTCATTGAGGGCTATGGTGAAAAAGGAAATCTCCTCAGATCAAAAATGGAAAGAAGCCTTCTGAGAAACTGCATTGCGATGTGTGAATGCAACTCACAGAGTTACACGTTTCTCTACAGTGATCAGTTTTTTAACACAGTGTTCTGGAAATCTGCAATGGGATACTTCTTAGCGCAAGGAAGCTCATGCTGATAAAGCAAAGATCCTCAGATGAAAACTAGAAAGAAGCTTTCTTAGAAACTCCTTGGTGGTGTGTGATTTCAATCACACAGTTACACTTATGTTTAGTGGAGCAGTGCATTAACACTGTCTTTGAGTAAGCTGAGAAGGGCTACTTTGGATCGCATTGAGGCCTACGCTGGTAAAGGAAATATCATCTGTTTAAAACGTGAAAGAAGCTTTCTGAGAAATTTCTTTGTGATTTGTGAATTCATCTCACAGAGTTACAACTTAGTGCTCAGGAAGAAGTTTGCTAACACTCTTTTTGTGGAGCCTGAAAAGTGATATTTGTGAGCCCATTGGGTCCATGGTGAAAAAGGACTTATCTTCAGAAAATAACTACAGAGAAGCTTACTGAGAGATTGCTTTCTGATGTGTGACTTCATCACACAGAGTTCCACTCTTGCCATCTTGGAGCAGTTTGCTAACACTGTTGTTTTGGAATCTGCAAAGTGATATTTGGGAGCCCATTGGGGCGCATTGTGAAAAAGGATACATCCACAGATAATAACTAGAGAGAAGCTTTCTGAGAGATTGCTTTCTGATGTGTGACTTCATCGCACAGAGTTCCACCGTTCCCCTCTTGAAACAGTTTGCTAACGCTATTGCCATGGATTCTGCAAAGTGATATTTGGAAGCTCACTGAGGGTTACGGTGAAAAATTAAATCTCCTCAGATCAATACTGGAAAGATGCCTTCTGAAAAACTGCACTGCAATGTGTGAATGCAACTCACAGAGTTACACGTTTCTCTACAGTGTTCAGTTTGCTAACACAGTTTTCTGGAAATCTGCAATGGGATACTTCTTAGCGCAAGGAAGCTCACACTGACAAAGGAAAGATCCTCAGATGAAAACTAGAAAGAAGCTTTCTTAGAATCTCCTTGGTGATGTGTGACTTCATCTCACAGAGCTACAATTATGTTTAGTGGAGCAGTGCATAAACACTGTCTTTGAGTAAGCTGAGAAGGGCTACTTTGGATCGCATTGAGGCTTACGCTGGTAAAGGAAATATCATCAGTTTAAAACGTGAAAGAAGCTTTCTGAGAAACTTCTTTGTGATCTGTGAATTCATCTCACAGAGTTACAACTTAGTGCTCAAGAAGCCGTTTGCTAACACTCTTTCTGTGGAACCTGCAAAGTGATATTTGTGAGCCCATTGGGGCCCATGGTGAAAAAGGACTTTTCTTCAGAAAATAAAGAGAGATGCTTTCTGAAAGATTGCTTTCTGATGTGACTTCATCACACAGAGTTCTACTCTTGCCATTTTGGAGCAGTTTGCTAACACTGTTGTTTTGGAATCTGCAAAGAGATAGTTGGGAGCCCATTGGTGCCCATTGCGAAAAAGGATATATCCACAGATAATAACTAGAGAGAAGCTTTCTGAGAGATTGCTTTCTGATGTGTGACTTCATCGCACAGAGTTCCACCGTTCCCTTCTTGAAACAGTTTGCTAACAGTATTGCCGTGGATTCTGCAAAGTGATATTTGGGAGCTCATTGAGGGCTATGGTGAAAAAGGAAATCTGCTCAGATGAAAACTGGAAAAAAGCCTTCTGAGAAACTGCATTGTGATGAGTCAATGCAACTCACAGAGTTACACGTTTCTCTACAGTGTTCAGTTTGCTAACACAATTCTCTGGAAATCTGCAATGGGATACTTCTTAGCACAAGGAAGCTCATGCTGACAAAGGAAAGATCCTCAGATGAAAACTAGAAAGAAGCTTTCGTAGAAACTCCTTGGTGATGTGTGAATTCATCTCACAGAG
>NW_022324758.1:0-2599 GCF_002776525.5 Piliocolobus tephrosceles | reverse complement strand
CTCTGTGAGATGAATTCACACATCACCAAGGAGTTTCTACGAAAGCTTCTTTCTAGTTTTCATCTGAGGATCTTTCCTTTGTCAGCATGAGCTTCCTTGTGCTAAGAAGTATCCCATTGCAGATTTCCAGAGAATTGTGTTAGCAAACTGAACACTGTAGAGAAACGTGTAACTCTGTGAGTTGCATTGACTCATCACAATGCAGTTTCTCAGAAGGCTTTTTTCCAGTTTTCATCTGAGCAGATTTCCTTTTTCACCATAGCCCTCAATGAGCTCCCAAATATCACTTTGCAGAATCCACGGCAATACTGTTAGCAAACTGTTTCAAGAAGGGAACGGTGGAACTCTGTGCGATGAAGTCACACATCAGAAAGCAATCTCTCAGAAAGCTTCTCTCTAGTTATTATCTGTGGATATATCCTTTTTCGCAATGGGCACCAATGGGCTCCCAACTATCTCTTTGCAGATTCCAAAACAACAGTGTTAGCAAACTGCTCCAAAATGGCAAGAGTAGAACTCTGTGTGATGAAGTCACATCAGAAAGCAATCTTTCAGAAAGCATCTCTCTTTATTTTCTGAAGAAAAGTCCTTTTTCACCATGGGCCCCAATGGGCTCACAAATATCACTTTGCAGGTTCCACAGAAAGAGTGTTAGCAAACGGCTTCTTGAGCACTAAGTTGTAACTCTGTGAGATGAATTCACAGATCACAAAGAAGTTTCTCAGAAAGCTTCTTTCACGTTTTAAACTGATGATATTTCCTTTACCAGCGTAAGCCTCAATGCGATCCAAAGTAGCCCTTCTCAGCTTACTCAAAGACAGTGTTTATGCACTGCTCCACTAAACATAATTGTAGCTCTGTGAGATGAAGTCACACATCACCAAGGAGATTCTAAGAAAGCTTCTTTCTAGTTTTCATCTGAGGATCTTTCCTTTGTCAGTGTGAGCTTCCTTGCGCTAAGAAGTATCCCATTGCAGATTTCCAGAAAACTGTGTTAGCAAACTGAACACTGTAGAGAAACGTGTAACTCTGTGAGTTGCATTCACACATTGCAGTGCAGTTTTTCAGAAGGCATCTTTCCAGTATTGATCTGAGGAGATTTAATTTTTCACCGTAACCCTCAGTGAGCTTCCAAATATCACTTTGCAGAATCCATGGCAATAGCGTTAGCAAACTGTTTCAAGAGGGGAACGGTGGAACTCTGTGCGATGAAGTCACACATCAGAAAGCAATCTCTCAGAAAGCTTCTCTCTAGTTATTATCTGTGGATGTATCCTTTTTCACAATGCGCCCCAATGGGCTCCCAAATATCACTTTGCAGATTCCAAAACAACAGTGTTAGCAAACTGCTCCAAGATGGCAAGAGTGGAACTCTGTGTGATGAAGTCACACATCAGAAAGCAATCTCTCAGTAAGCTTCTCTGTAGTTATTTTCTGAAGATAAGTCCTTTTTCACCATGGACCCAATGGGCTCACAAATATCACTTTTCAGGCTCCACAAAAAGAGTGTTAGCAAACTTCTTCCTGAGCACTAAGTTGTAACTCTGTGAGATGAATTCACAAATCACAAAGAAATTTCTCAGAAAGCTTCTTTCACGTTTTAAACAGATGATATTTCCTTTACCAGCGTAGGCCTCAATGCGATCCAAAGTAGCCCTTCTCAGCTTACTCAAAGACAGTGTTAATGCACTGCTCCACTAAACATAAGTGTAACTGTGTGATTGAAATCACACACCACCAAGGAGTTTCTAAGAAAGCTTCTTTCTAGTTTTCATCTGAGGATCTTTGCTTTATCAGCATGAGCTTCCTTGCGCTAAGAAGTATCCCATTGCAGATTTCCAGAACACTGTGTTAAAAAACTGATCACTGTAGAGAAACGTGTAACTCTGTGAGTTGCATTCACACATCGCAATGCAGTTTCTCAGAAGGCTTCTTTCCATTTTTGATCTGAGGAGATTTCCTTTTTCACCATAGCCCTCAATGAGCTCTCAAATATCACTTTGCAGAATCCACGGCAATAGTGTTAGCAAACTGTTTCAAGAAGGGAAAGGTGGAACTCTGTGTGGTGAAGTCACACATCAGAAAGCAATCTCTCAGAAAGCTTCTCTCTAGTTATTATCTGCGGATATATCCTTTTTTCACAATGGGTTCCAATGGGCTCCCAACAATCTCTTTGCAGATTCCAAAACAACAGTGTTAGCAACCTGCTCCAAGATGGCAAGAGTGGAACTCTGTGTGATGAAGTCACACATCAGAAAGCAATCTTTCAGAAAGCATCTCTCTTTATTTTCTGAAAAAAAGTCCTTTTTCACCATGGGCCCTAAAGGGCTCATAAATGTCACTTTGCAGGTTCCACATAAAGAGTTTTAGCAAACTGCTTCCTGAGCACTAAGTTGTAACTCTGTGAGATGAATTCACAGATCACAAAGCAGTTTATCAGAAAGCTTCTTTCACGTTTTAAACTGATGATATTTTCTTTATCAGCCTAGGCATCAATTCGATCCAAAGTAGCCCTTCTTAGCTTACTCAAAGACAGTGTTAATGCACTGCTCCACTAAACATAAGTGTAACTCTGTGAGATGAATTCACACATCACCAA
>NW_022324755.1:0-1176 GCF_002776525.5 Piliocolobus tephrosceles | reverse complement strand
TCAGCTCACTGCAAGCTCCGCCTCCCGGATTTATGCCATTCTCCTGCATCAGTCTCCCGAGTAGCTGGGACTACAGGCACCCACCAGCTCGCCCAGATAGGTTTTTTTTTTTTTTTTTGTATTGTTAGCAGAGATGGAGTTTCACCATGTTAGCCAGGATGGTCTCGATCTCTGGAACTCGTGATCTGCCTGTGTCGGCCTTCCAAAGTGCTGGGATTACAGGTTTAAGCCACCATGCCTGGCCATGATTCTTTACATGGAGCAGTTTGGTAGCACTGTTTTTATGGAATCTGCAAGGGGATATTCGGGAACTCCTAAAGGCCTAACGTGAAAAAGGAAATAACTTCAGATAAAAACTGGAGAGAAGTTTTCAAAAAACAGTTTTTGATGTGTGTATTCATCTCATTGAGTTTAACCTTTTTGTTGATTGAGCAGTTTGGCATCACTGTTTTTGTGGTGTCTGAGAGGATATATTTGGGAGCACATTAAAGACTACAGTGAAAAACAAAACATCCTCAGATTTAAAACAGAAAGAAGCATTCTGAGAAACTGCTTTGTGATGGGTGAATTCATCTCACAGAGTTACACCATTTTTTTTCATTGAGAAATTTGGTAGCGCTGTTTTTGTGGACTCTGCAGAGGGATACTTGGGAGCACATAGAATCCTAAGGTGAAAAAAAGAAAATTCTTCAGGTAAAAACTAGAGAGAAGTTTTCTGAGAAACTCGTTGTGATGTGTGCATTCTTCTCATAGATCTAAACCTTTCTCTTGAGGGAGCACTTTGGCATCACTGTTTTTGTGGTGTTTGAGACGGAATATTTGAAAATGCATTGCAGACTACGTGGAAAGGGAAATATCCTCAGATAAAAACTAGAAAGAAGCTTCCTGATAAACTGCTTTGTGATGGGTCAATTTAACTCACAGAGTTACATGAGTCCTTTCATGGAGCAGTTTGTAAGCACTGTTTGTGTGGAATCTGCAGAGGGAAAATTAGAAGCACATAGAGGCCTAAAGTGAAAACAGATATTTCATCAGGTAACAACTGGAGAGAAGATTTGGAGAAACTCCTTCATGATGTGTGCATTCATCTCATAGAGTTAAATGTTTCCATTGAGGGAGCACTTTGGCGTCACTATTTTTGTGATGTCAGAGAAGGGGTATTTGGGAGTGCATTGA
>NW_022324754.1:16797-19838 GCF_002776525.5 Piliocolobus tephrosceles | reverse complement strand
GATATTAGTTTTAATATTGCAGTAGGTGTACACTCACGCTGTGACACTGATCCTAATATCTAGGGGGAAAGAGTATGACATGACTCCCTATATAGCAACGAAAGGACAACCACCTGATGCAATTGCCCCTAGTATTCACGGAAGAAGCGTATGATATTACTCCCAATATCCCAGAGGGTAGAGCTCTTCTATGATATGGTTCCTAGTATCCGGAGGGGGAGAGGATGATAATAATTCCAGTATCGCAGGCTGTGTACACACGGCCGGTGATATTGTTATTAATATCCTGGAAGGGAGAGGATGATATGACTCCCCATAGGAGAGGAGGCGTACACCCTGCCTGAGATATTGTTCCTAATATCCATGGAGTGGAGAGGCCCATATTACGGCCAATATGGGAGGGGGTGAACATCCACCCTGTGATATTCTTCTTAATATCTCAAGGCTGACAGGTTCATATGACTCCCAGTATGACAGACCCTGTATACCCCCATGTGATACTCTTCCTGAAAACCGGAACGGGAGAAGGTGGCATAAATCCCCATAACGCAGGAGATGAACAACGACTCTGTGATATCTTTCCTAATTTGCAGGGAGAGAGAGGATAATTTCATTCCCAATATTGCAAAAAATGTACACGCTCCTCCCCTGATATTGTCCTGAATATTCCAAGGCACAGAAGACGATGTCACTCCCAATATCGCAGAAAGGGTGCCGCCCCCTCTCCCCCCCTCGGCTATTGGGAGCCACCTGGCAGGGGGGTGCCCTCACCCCCCGCGAGGTGGGGACCAATAGCTGCCCCCCCTTCCCCCTCCGTTTGGGAGTCATGGTGGACTCACTGCCTCTTCAGGATGTTGTGGGTATTACCATCTCACCCTCTGGAAATAATGATCTCTTTCACAGAGCCATGTACATCTTCAGTGTATTGCTCAGGGAACATTGATATAATTAATTATTAAATATCAGTTATCGATTTTAATATTTATCACTAATAATATCAATTAATATTTTACCATTAATTTTTAATAATTATTTCATATAGATGATGAAGGATGCCAAAAATTAATTTGGAATATTAATGTCATTTATCAATATTATTAATTCTTAATATGAATTATTATTGTATTGCCAGCGTCACTCTGCATTGATTTGAGTAACATTAATTGTTGATATCATGATTTTATTATTAATATTGTCAATATTATTAATTATTAATACTAATTGTTATTATTTTTAACCAGTGTGTATATTTAGTATCTTGATTGTCACTTTTAGTATTGGTGATTAATTTTAATTTTCTTTATATTTATTAATATTAATAATTAATATACTTGTTCTTGATATCCGGCGTGGAGAAGATGATATTACTCCCAATGTTGCAGAAAGTGTACACCCCTCTGTGATTTTATTCCTAATACCCAGGGTTAGAGGATGACATTATTAAAACTACCACAGTGTGTGTACATCCATTCAATTATCTTGTTCCTTATACCCAGGGTGCGAATGGATGGTACTACTCTCAGTATCGCAAGGGGAGTATCATATCATGCTCTCCCCATCCGGATACGAAGAACAATATCACAGAAGATCTGTACCCTCCCTGCAATATTCGGAGTAATATCATATGCTACTTCCGTGAATATTAGGATCAATATCACCACATGGCTTACCATTCGTGGCTATGTTGGGAGTCCGGCCCAGCGTGCAGGAGATCTCTGTCCTCAGTAAACGTGACGGAGCTTCCCGCTCCTCTAGCCAGGCCAGGGTGTCTTCAATTTCCAATCATGCGGCCTCTTCTCCAATTCCCAAACCCAACCCATAGAGATAGCGATCTGGGCTCCACGTGAGGATCGTCAGCAGCTCTGACCTGCTATTGGGAGCCACCTGGCAGGGGGGTGCCCCCACCCCCCGCGAGGTGGGGGCCTAGAGCCGCCCCCCCTCCACCCCTCGGCTATTGGGAGCCGCCTGGCAGGGGGGTGCCCTCACCCCCCGCGAGGTGGGGGCCTATAGCCGCCCCCTCTCCCCCACTCCGTTTGGGAGTCATGGTGGACTCACTGCCTCTTCAGGATGTTGTGGGTATTACCATCTCTACCTCTGGAAGTAATAATCTCTTTCACAGAGCCATGTACATCCTCAGTGTATTGCTCAGGGAACATTGATATAATTAATTATTAAATATCAATTATCGATTTTAATATTTATCACTAATAATATCAATTAATATTTAACCATTAATTTTTAATAATTATTTCATATAGATGATGAAAAATGCCAAAAATTAATTTGTAATATTAATGTCATTTATCAATATTATTAATTCTTAATATGAATTATGATTTTATTGCCAGAGTCCCTCTGCATTGATTTGAGTAACATTAATTGTTGATATCATGATTTTATTATTAATATTGTCAATATTATTAATTATTAATACTAATTATTAATATTTTTAACCAGTGTGTATATTTAGTATCTTGATTGTCATTTTTAGTATTGGTGATTAATTTTCATTTTCATTATATTAATTAATATTAATAATTAATATACTTGTTCTTGATATCCGGCATGGAGAAGATGATATTACTTCCAATGTTGCACAAAGTGTACACCCCTCTGTGATTTTATTCCTAATACCCAGGGTTAGAGGATGACATTATTAAAACTACCACAGTGTGTGTACATCCCTTCAATCATCTTGTTCCTTCTATCCAGGGTTCAAATGGATGGTATTACTCTCAGTATCGCAAGGGGAGTATCATATCATGCTCTCCCCCTCCGGATACGAAGAACAGTATCACAGAATATCTGTACCCTCCCTGCGATATTCGGAGTAATATCATATGCTTCTTCCATGAATATTAGGATCAATATCACCACGTGGCTTACCATTGGTTGCTATGTTGGGAGTACGGCCCAGCGTGCAGGAGATCTCTGTCCTCAGTAAACGTGACGGAGCTTCCCGCTCCTCCAGCCAGGCCAAGGTGTCTGCAATTTCCAATCATGCGGCCTCCTCTCCAATTCCCAAACCCAACCCACAGAGA
>NW_022324754.1:12771-16697 GCF_002776525.5 Piliocolobus tephrosceles | reverse complement strand
CGGCTATTGGGAGCCGCCTGGCAGGGGGGTGCCCTCACCCCCCACGAGGTGGGGACCTATAGCCGCCCCTCTCCCCCCCTTGGCTATTGGGAGCCGCCTGGCAGGGGGGTGCCCTCACCCCCCGCGAGGTGGGGACCTATAGCCGCCCCCTCTCCGCCCCTCCGTTTGGGAGTCATGGTGGACTCACTGCCTCTTCAGGACGTTGTGGGTATTACCATCTCACCCTCTGGAAATAATAGTCTCTTTCACAGAGCCATGTTCATCTTCAGTGTATTGCTCAGGGAACATTGATATAATTAATTATTAAATATCAACTATCGATTCTAATATTTATCACTAATAATATCAATTAATATTTTACCATAATTTTTAATAATTATTTCATATAGATGATGAAGGATGCGAAAATTAATTTGTAATATTAATGTCATTTATCAATATTATTAATTCTTAATATGAATTATTATTTTATTGCCAGAGTCACTCTGCATTGATTTGAGTAACATTAATTTTTGATATCCTTATTTTATTATTAATAATGTCAATATTATTAATTATTAATACTTATTGTTATCATATTTAACCAGTGTGTATATTTAGTATCTTACTAGTCATTTTTAGTATCGGTGATTAATTTTAATTTTCATTATATTTATTAATATTAATAATTAGTACACTTGTTCCTGATATTTGGCGGGGAGAAGATGATATAACTCCCAATGTTACAGAAAGTGTACACCCCTCTGTGATTTTATTCCTAATACCCAGGGTTAGAGGATGACAGTATTAAAACTACCACGGTGTGTGTACATCCCTACTATCATCTTGTTCCTTCTATCCAGGATGCTAGTGGATGGTATTACTCTCAGTATCGCAAGGGGCGTATCATATCATGCTCTCCCCCTCCGGATACGAAGAACAATATCACAGAAGATCTGTAACCTCCCTGCGATATTGGGAGTAATATCATATGCTTCTTCCGTGAATATTAGGATCAATATCACCACGTGGCTGACCATTCGTTGCTGTGTTGGGAATCCGGCCCAGCGGGCAGGAGATCTGTGTCCTCAGTAAACGTGACGGAGCTTCCCGCTCCTCCAGCCAGGCCAAGGTGTCTGCAATTTCCAATCATGCGGCCTCCTCTCCAATTCCCAAACCCAACCCTCAGAGACAGCGATCTGGGCTCCACGTGAGGTTCGTCAGCAACTCTGACCTGCTGCTTTCTGCCAGGCCCGCACGGTCTACACTCTTTTCGATGTTGGGAGTAATATGAACCCCTCCCGCTGGATATCAGGAAAAAATCTCTTAATTATTAACATTAATAAATATAATAAAAGTTAATAATCATCGATATTAATAATCACAAAAAGGTTGTAAAACTTAATACTGGTTAAAAATGATAACGATTAGTATTAATAATTAATAGTACAATCCCTATTAATAATAAAATGATATCAGCAATTAATGTTGCTTAAATCAATACTGAGAGTTGTTGGTAATAAAATAATGATTAATATTAAGAACTGATAATATTGTTAAATGACATTAATATTAATAATTAATTTTAAGCATGCATAATCATATATGAAAAATTGTTATTCATAATTAATAATGGTATCCTACTAATTAATAGTGTCATTGATATTTATTGAGATCGATCATTTATGTTTAATAATTAATCATATTATTAGTGCTAATACCACAAGGGGTGTACACCTACCTGTGATGTCATTCCTAATATCCAGGGTCGGAGAGCATGATATTAGTTTTAATATCGCTGTAGGTGTACACTCATGCTGTGACACTGATCCTAATAACTAGGGGGAAAGTGTATTACATGACTCCCAATATAGCAACGAATGGACAACCACCTGGTGATATTGCTCCTAGTATTCACGGAAGAAGCGTATGATATTACTCCCAATATCCCAGGGAGGGTACAGCTCTTCTATGATATGGTTTCTAGTATCCGGAATGGGAGAGGGTGATAATAATTCCAGTATCCCAGGCTGTGTACACCCACCCGGAGATATTGTTATTAATATCCTGGAAGGGAGAGGATGATATGACTCCCTATAGAAGAGGAGGTGTACACCCTGTCTGAGATATTGTTCCTAATATCCATGGAGAGGACAGGGTAATGTTACGCCCAATATTGGAGGGGGTGAACATCCACCCTGTGGTATTCTTCTTAATATCTCAAAGCAGACAGGTTCATATGACTCTCAGTATCGCAAACACTGTACACCCCCGTGTGATACTCTTCCTGATAACCGGAATGGGAGAAGATGGTATTAATCCCAATATCGCAGGAGGTGAACACCCACTCTGTGTTATCTTTCCTAATTTGCAGGGCGAGAGAGGATAATTTGACTTATGCCCCCAAAACGAAAACATTCAAAAAAGAAGTAGAAAAAGGCACCATGGTGCATGTCTAATCTACATCATACATATGGCCCCATTGATTGTTGCCTCTCAGTTCCAAATCACCCCTTCTTTGTCCTATGTTGTAATACTGAAACTTTACCCTGTAGACGTTTCTCCTTTGCAGCTGTCTCAATGTTAGTCTTTGTCAATAGAAAGAGCCAAAGGGACACTGACAAGTGAGAGGGTTTCCTACTTCTAGTGTGCTGTTTTGGAGGACGCGACAGTCAGTAAATCAGTACATGAGAAGTCTGACAATACTCACTTCAGGACCTTCATACACTAGCTGTGGTTCTCATCAAGCAGCAACTATATCCCACTCTGTAGGCCACTGTTGGGGTCTGCGTGTTTCCTGAACAAAGGAATGAACACACAAGACAACACAAGGCAAGACAAACATGGCAGCCGCCCCCAGCGACACGCTCTGCTTTATTTTATACCGTCGTTTGTGGAATGTTAGCAAGTCGCCAGACACATTGTTGTTTCTCTGATCTTTCCCTGACTTTCTGAATTTCCAAGATGTTTACATCTAAACAAGCCCCCAGGGTCTGCTATTTGCAACTGAGGCCATTCTTCTAGGCTCCTTTGTCCTCCCTGTTTGCAGAGGAGGAATGCCCAGCTTCTTTTGCAAGAGTGGGACTATAATGTTAATGGGGGAATGGCCTGCTCAGTTGTAAAAGCAGATAGTCCTCTGCAGGCCACACCTCTGTGAGAGCTCTGCCCTGCTCTCTCTGGCTGGTTTCCTCATCACCTGAAGGCTGTTGTCCTTGTGGCAGCCATACTTTCTCCAAAGAGGTCTGAATTTAAAATAGGGGTAGGTGTTGGGAACAGGCCCCCAAGTCTGGCCATAAACTGGCCCCAAAACTGGCCATAAATAAAATCTCTGCAGCACTGTGACATGTTCTTGATGGCCATGATGCCCACGCTAAATGTTGTGGGTTTACCAGGATGAGGACAAGGAACACCTGGCCCACCCAGGGAGGAAAACTGCTTAAGGCATTCCTAAACCACAAACAATAGCATGAGCTATTGGACATGTTCCTGCTGCAGATAACCAGCCAGAGTTCATCTCTTTGTTTCAGCCCATCCCTTTGTTTCCCATTTTAGTTAATCTATAATCTGTAGAAACAATGCTTATCACTGGCTTGCTGTCAATAAATATGTGGGTAAAACTCTGTTCGTGACTGTCAGCTCTGAAGGCTATCAGCCCCCCGATTTCCCACTCCACCATCTATATTTCTCTATATGTGTCTTTAATTCCACTAGTGCTGCTGGATTAAGGTCTCCACGACCGAGCTGGTCTCGACAGGTAGGGAGATGTTCTAAGTTCAACCCTTCGTTTTGCACTCTCCCTCAGCTCTAGAAATAGTAGCACCCGATTTATTCACTTGCTACTTCTGTGCATCTCAGAGTTTTCTTTTAACCTTCAACTACCTAGTTAACAATTCTGTATGTGAAATTTTCCCTCTTCAAATTCCCAGTATGTTTTATATATTCAGATT
>NW_022324754.1:0-12671 GCF_002776525.5 Piliocolobus tephrosceles | reverse complement strand
TGCAGTGGTGTGATCTTGGCTCACTGCAACCTCCACCTCTCGGGTTCAAGAGATTCTCCTGCCTCAGTCTCCTGAGTAGCTGGGATTACAGGTGTCCACCACCATGCCCAGCTAATTTTTGTACTTTAGTAAAGACATGGTTTTACCATGTTGGCCAGGCTGGTATCAACCTCCTGGTCTTGAGCGTCCACCCACTTTGGCCTCCCAAAGTGCTGAGATTACAGGTGCCCAGCCCTAAAGTGAACATTTTGCCATCAATGAGGCTAATAAAAATCTAGTATAGCCAAGAGGACTTATTCCATTATTAAAGGTGTGTGTTTGTGTGTTTGTGTTTGTATGCATTTGTAGTACTTATTTTTTGAAACTAAACCCCTAAGGTAATTTTTTGAAACTTTTATATACTCTGCTATACTATTGTATATAATTCTGCCTCCTTTATCACTACCATCAGGAAAAACAAACGATGTTGAATTATTGCAGTCACTATTATACACACATTGTTTTTGTAATTGTCCATTTAATTATATCACTCTTTACTAGAAATAAAATCCTTAATACTTCACATATAAAAGACAAGCAGCAAGAATTTTAAAATAAATACATGTCTGGTGGATGGAGTTAATTGTAGGACTCAGTACATTATATAGTTGCTTCTATATATGCATTTCCCCAAAGTAAAATCCCTGACTCTTGGTTACAAGGATTTTAATGTATGGGTATAAGTTGTCTGAAAGAAGATAAATTTTCACAAAATTTTTGCTTTATTTACCACAGTGAAGAGCACCTATTACCTTTGTGCTTAATAGTTTGTCGCACTTCACATAGCACCATAAAAGGAACATCTTGGAGAAACTTCAAATATTGTGAATTTCTTCTTATCATCGCTTACATACGACTCCATTCTTTTCTGTCTTCAGTTCTAACCCTTGTTTTCTCATTTTACTCCAATTTAAGTCACTCGTTACCTACCTCCTTAATGAATATCCTTGTTACTGTCCTCGCTGCTCTGAGTTCAGTGACTAAATAGGAAGATAGTAATGTATAATGGACAAAAGCACTTTTCCACTTTTGTGTTCTGATGTGAGTTTCTATCCTGACCACCTCTTTATTAATATATCTTCTTGGTCAGTTCACTTAAATGCTCTAAGTCTTTCTTTAAACAATGATAATATGATCCATGTGAAATTTAATCTTATAGTTTTATATTAGTCAGAATGCTGTCAATGTAACCCTCTGTAACAAACAACCCCATACTGTCAGCAATCATTTATTTATTGGTCATAGTTCTGCAAGTCTTCTGGGATAGCTATACTTAAGATGTGGTTCAGGTTTAAGTCAGGTCCATGTTTTTCACTATGAAACCTGCAGCTACTCAGGCATAATTAGGCATAATCCTATTATTTTAGATGGCTAAAACCCACGAGGCCATGCTAAACCAAACTTAGACATATTTAAAGCCTTGTTTATATTACCTTTGCTAATATTGCATTGGCCAAAACAAGTTATGACTATGCCGGTTGAACAATGATGTATACTCCACATATTCTTCAAGGAAGCACCGCCATGAAAAACAGCAAAGTATGTAGATGCATTAAGCCACTGCAGGAAGGAAATGAAGATTTGCAAACTATAGTCCTATGTTCCAAAGCCTTTCCTGTTGTTCATAAGCATTTACTTCCCTCTCACATGCAAACTCCTCATCTCAAACAAGACACATCAAAAGTGTCATCCAGTAACTGCATAATCTCAAGACTCAGATTTTCCATGCTTTGCATCATGACTATGTGCAACTTCTCTTTTTTCGAAAACCTGTGAAGAAAAAAGCCAAGTTGTCTTTTTCTCATACTCCAGGCAAAACAACTATAAGATATCTACAAAGATAGTCCCATTTGGAAAGGGGACAAAGTTGTACATAGAAGACTTATTCCTAATAATTCTGAAGATCTCCTGGGAAATGTTAGATCCAGCTACCCAGAGAGTAGGGATATTTCTCCATTAGGCCTCTATTTTGCTCCTTACGAATAGGTCCCAATCCATTTTCCCCCACAATTCTTGGCTCTGCCCTGTAGGGACATTCTTACTATATAAAGTGATTTTCCATTTCACACATATTGCCTTACATTGCCCACTTCCGCCACTAATCTTGCCGAAAAACAAGTCATTAGGAAGATGCAAACAAACAAGAAACATAGAGAATATAACACTTTTTATCTTTCCATTTGTCAAAAATAGTTAATATCTGGTGTGGAATGTGCAGAGAAACTGTCATTCACTCACACAGTTGATAAAGTGTAAATTTTTAAGCCACTGGAGAGTAATTTTTCAGTATCTATTATAAAAAGTATGCATCCTTTGAATGTTTACTGGAAAAATTTCCACCGGATACACTGTCAAAAAATGTCAGGTTATTTATGTGAAGAGTTAATTGCAGCATTTTTTCAATGAAAACAGTTTCAAAATAATATAAATGTTCATTACTATATCATTGTTTACGTGAAGGATATTATCTGCATACAACAGAAACCTCTGTAATTATTGAAATGAATTAAGGAAATCAGTATTTGTAGATGTTGAAATATGTCTAAGGTATATTTTTACGTGGAAAAGAAAAAGTCACAAACAATGTATAGTGAATAATTTCTTTTATGTAATAAAAGTACGATCAAACACTGATTTGCTCACACATATTTTTATCCCACTGGAAGGATACAGATGAAAAACTTAACAAGGTTTTGTTTTGGGGAGAGTCACACCTGTGTTTTTCATAAATTTTAAATTCTTAAAGTTTTTACAATGAGCAAATGATCCTTAAAAACAAGAGCACAAAACTGTAAAATTACTATGCTTATAAAGACTTGTTTACAATTTTTTTTAACAAAAACCATTTCATATGTACCAAATAAATATACAAATCCTAAGACTTCCTAGGATGGGATAGAGGATGTGAAATGGAATGTCAGAGAAAGCAGGCTTTGGGCTGGATGCCACATATCAGGTGAAGAGATGGTAATGAACATTTCTATTCTGGGCACTTCTATCAACTGAGGAGTTTAGCACAATAATTGGGAGAGTATGTCTGTAAGTCAGTCCATGAGCTGGTTAATGGAAAAACCAAGCACAGTAAAATATTTAAAGAAGTTTATTGTGACCCAGGATGAGAGACCATGACCTGGGGAACAGTCTCAAGAGATTTTGAGAAGGTGTGCCTGAGGCAGTCAGTTTACAGTTCAGTTTTGTACATTTTGGGAAACAGAAGTTACAGGCAAAACATAAATCAATACATGTAAGGTATACATTGGTTCAGCCTAAAGAGATGGGAAATCTTGGAGAGATGGTGTGTTTACAAGTCATAGGTGGATTCAAAAATTTTCTACTTGACAATTGATTGAAAGAGTTAAGCTTTATTTAAAGACTTGCAATCAGTAGAAAAAAATGCCTGAAGTAACATAAGGGAGATTGTGAAGACCAGGGTTCTTGTTACATAAGTGAAGCCCCCAGGTAGCAGGCTACAGAAAGAATAGATGGTAATTTGGTTTTCTGTTCTTGCGATAGTTTGCTGAGAACAATGGTTTGCAGCTGCATCCATGTCCCTACAAAGGATATGAACTCATCCTTTTTTATGGTTGCATAGTACTCCATGGTGTATATGTGCCATATTTTCTTTTTTTTCATTATTATTATTATTGTTTTTAATTATGCTTTAAGTTACAGGGTACATGTGCACAATGTGCAGGTTTGTTACATATGTATACTTGTGCCATGTTGGTGTGCTGTACCCATCAACTCGTCAGCACCCATCAACTCATCATTTATATCAGGTACAACTCCCAGTGCCATCCCTTCCCACTCCCCCCTCCCCATAATAGGCCCCGGTGTGTGATGTTCCCCTTCCAGAGCATGTTCTCACTCATAGGTGGGAATTGAACAATGAGATTACTTGGACTCTGGAAGGTGAACGTTACACACCGGGGCCTATTATGGGGAGGGAGGAGGGATGGCATTGGGAGTTGTACCTGATGTAAATGACGAGTTGATGGGTGCAGCACAACAACATGGCACAAGTATACATATGTAACAAACCTGCACGTTGTGCACATGTACCCTAGAACTTAAAGTATGATAAAAAAGAAAAAAAAAAAAAAAAAGAAGAGATAGTAAATGTGTCTTTTCAGACCTTGAAGACCTCAGGATCTCATTTCATCTCTCCTAGATCCAGGAAAGACCTAGAAAATAAAGATCTGGCTGCATTAATGGGATTTTCAACAGGTGCAAATTTCTCACACAAGAGACAGATTTGCAGGATCATTTCAAAACATGTCAAAGAAATATATTTTGGGATAAAATATTTTGACTTCCTTCAAGGTCTGCTGTCATGTGATGCTGTACCAGGATCACACTGGAATTTGATATAGCATTGTCACAAAGAGTCTGTACTGTCAGTCTTACTGAAGGAGCATCGTTTGTCTAGGGAAATGCCCAAGGTTCGTTGTCTCTCACCAAGGAAATCGAAGACGGAGACACACAAAAATGAGGTTAAGAGGGGAGGTTTAATAGGCGAAAGAAAGAGAAAAAAGAATAGCTCTCTTTCTTGTAGAGAGAGGGGTGCCGAAGTAGGACTTTCAGTCCGTGGCGGAGTGCGTGGGGTTTTATAGACTAGCTTGAGGAAGCGGTGTCTGATTTACATAAAGCCCAAAGATCGGTAGGACTAGGTGTGATATTTACATAGTGAATTAAGAAGCTGGCCACCCCACCCTAATCTTTTTATTATGCGAATGGATTTTGTGCTTGATGGGCACCATGTTGTCTGCTCCTTACAGCACATGTGGTTAGCCAGGAAAAGGGAAGATGGAGCTGGTATGTTGAACATGCCTAGCCCCAAGGTAGCCTTGTCCTATTGGCACAGCTGCCGGCATTTACCCGTGCAAGCTTCCAGCTTGTTTTTTCTATGTCTGCAGCTCGATTTTACCGGCTCCTCTTTACTTGAAAAGAAATGATTTTGGGGTTGCTTTTCATTAAAGAAAAACGTTACTGAGGACTTCATTACCCTCACTACCTGCCTAAATAATTTCTTTTTAACTCCTATATTGTGATAATCTCTATTTTAAATTCAATGTTTGTCAGTTGTGCCGAAATTCCAAAAAATGAGGGAATATAATGAAGCATGTCTGAACTCCCTTCCCATTATGGCGGGGAATTCAGTTTTTCAGGTTTCTTTGGGGTCCCCTTGGCCAAGAGGGTGTCCGTCCAGGGATTTGGGGGTCTTAGGATGTTATTTTGGGTTTGTAAGCTCAGTTCTCAGCTCTAACATTTACTAGCCGTGTGATCTTGGGCAATGTTGTTCTCGCTTTTGTGTCTCAATTTTCTTAGCAGTACATGTGGTTCATAATAATAATACCTACATTCTAGGGAATTTGTGAAAATTAAATAAAACACTGCGAAAAAAAAAAAAAACTTTTGGAATAGCGCCTGATGAATACTAAGCCATAAATAAATGTTATGATATTATTGTAATTAGCAAGATTTAAAGAAGGATTAGCTAATGGCAAAAGTAGATTGTCTTTTTAAGACTGTCACTCACCATGATAGGGTGATTGAATGAGGCTCTGTAGAACTCTGCTGCATTTCTGATAGTGCTATGGGATACTTCATTTACGGCTCTTTCCTGCCCAATGGGCCTTTTTGCTTGGATTATCAAGAAAATAATAGCTGATCATCTCTGGCTGATAAGTCAAACTTTTTTCTTTTCTTTCTCATGGAAATTCAATCACAGCACATAATACTTTGGTTTCAAAAGATTTGAAGAAAAATGTTAAGAATTGGCTACCTAACTACACCCAACAAAAGCTTTTCTCCCTGAATCTTGAGCTTTTTCTCTCTAGATGAATAGATGAATTTACTCATAAGAATCACTGCATGAAAGCTTTTCTCATATTTAATCTTAATATCCTTTTGAAAAAATAACTCACTCTTTCCTATACGTTGATGGTACATCATCTTGGTTCCTGTTACCTAAAACCAAGCAAAGACAAGTTCAATGAAATTACTGACCTTGTAATCTCTATTTCTCATTTTTCAAGTACGTGATTCAGCAGAATTGTAGACTACAATCTTTGCTTCTACAATCATTGATTTTCTTGGTCAGTCACTTTGCAATGCTCCGCCAAGTGTCATAAACCAACTTCTTTATTATATTTATATAAAAATGAAAATTTAATATATACATTTAGATAAGCAACTTCTTCACAAATCCTCCATCAAACTGAAAACAAAACAAATCTGGACTTGATAAGAAGACTTGACACGAATATATTATTGAGAGGGAGAAAGGGACTATTGTAATAGGGGAGGATGCTATTTCTCTGATCGTAGATCTGCAAGCATCTCAAACCATAGGCAAAAACAATTTTTAAAAAATGTGTGGTTTTTTTTTTTTTCATTTATATAGAGAAACAAAGCTAGAAAAAGGCTGTGTGTGGAAGAGGGATAAAAGGGAATGTTTTACACTTGGGCCAATCTATTTTTTGGAAGGACTTTTAAGGAGAGTTTGCATGTTGGGTTAGGCTGAGGTGGGTGAAATTTCAGGAACCTGGGGGACAGAACATTGTAACAAAGTTCGGATAACAAATTGTGGAAATACAGACTCACCAAATGAGAAAAGCAAAGGCTATTACAGGCTTGCTATAGTGAGGAAATCAGCCACTATCATTTCAGAGAGTGCGAGGCAGGCAGAAGACTGGGAAAGCTTTATACCTAGTGGAAAAAAGAAAGCCTTCAAGTGTACCTTCATTGAAGGATGTTAGCTTAGGGAAGCTGCAGGCAGGCTCACTAGAAGGTGGGCATCCTATGTGATTGGTTAGGGGTACACATTTGACTTTCTCTCATTGGTCCTGAGTTGGAAGTAGGGACAACAAGTGGGGAGCTGTCAGTTTGTAATCAGGTCCTGGCCATTTTGAGCCAATTGTTACAAAAGTTATTGTATAATTTTCTTGCTTTTCACTAGAGAAAGCAATCTGGTTTCCTCAAAGTCTAATTTATGGCAGGCTGACTTCCTGGATTATTTGTTGTAGCTAAGGGTTGCTTTCCTAGCTGGGTTAAT
This sequence comes from Piliocolobus tephrosceles, assembly GCF_002776525.5. Taxonomy (NCBI): domain Eukaryota; kingdom Metazoa; phylum Chordata; class Mammalia; order Primates; family Cercopithecidae; genus Piliocolobus; species Piliocolobus tephrosceles. Next base: position 5,575 of record NW_022324754.1, on the reverse strand, counting down.
GCAGGTTTTGGAACAACATTATATTTTTATATGTGGTCTGTTTATTGTCCATTTGTACAATCATTCTGTCAAAGCCTTTTGTTCTGATGAGTCAGTGGAGACAAAGCAGTTCAACTAATCATTTATTAGGCAAAAATGGGAATTTGGAGGGTCTATGTCTAGACATATCATAGGTAAATATGGGGGACATCTGTGAATCTTATCTGTTAGTAACTTATGGGGCAGAGTGGCTCTCTGCAGCAAATGAGTTTCCATAGCCATAAGTGTTGGAGAGATTTCTTAACCTTTGCTGTTTTCCAGGATCACAGGGCAGAGATACATTTCAACACTGTCACCTCTGATCATGATTTACACAACTGTATGTAGGTGAACATATTTGCAAGTGTTAATTGTGGACACTTCCTCTTTACCAATTTGGATGCCGTTTATTTTTTTCTCTTGTCTGATTGCTCTGGCTAGAACTTCCAGTACCCTGTTACTAAGACAAACACCTCACAAAAGTTAATCTGATTATATCTACTATGTATATGTATATGCATATATAATGAGAAATAGCTTATATATAAATAGGAATATATCTTATATCTCATATATATGATATATATGATTTTCAGATTAAGTTCTGTGAGGTGTTTATGACCATGATAGATTTATATTATATATATGATAATTATAATCTATTTATATATATTTATTATATATGATTTATAATGTTTATATTTTATATACAGAACTTTTTTAAAACATATTTTTTATTTCAATAGGGTTTTGGGGAACAGGTGGTGTTTGGTTACATGAGTAAGTTCTTTAGGGGTGAGTTTTGAGATTTTAGTGCACCCATCACCCGAGCAGTGTACACTATACCCATTGTGTGGTCTTTTATCCCTCCCCACCTCCCACCCTTTCTCCTGAGGACCCAAAGTCTAATGTATTATTTTTATGACTTTGCATCCTCATAGCTTAGTTCCCACATATAAGCAAGAATATTTGGTGTTTGGTTTTCCATTCCTGAGTTACTTCACTTAGGACTAGTAGTCTCCAATTCCATTTAGGTTGCTGCAAATGCCAATAGTTCATTCCTTTTATGACTGAGTTGTATTCCATGGAATATATATATATATATACACACACACACACACACACACACACACACACACACACACACACACATATATATATATATTTTTTTTTTTTTTTTGAGACGGAATTTTGCTCTTGTTGCCCAGGCTGGAGTGCAATGGCACCATCTCAGCTCACCACAACCTCCACCTCCCGGGTTCAAGCAATTCTCCTGCCTCAGCCTCCCAAGTAGCTGGGATTACAGGTGTGTGCCACCAAGCCCGGCTAATTTTGTATTTTTAGTAGAGACGGGGTTTTGCCACATTGACCCGGCTGGTTTCAAACCCCTGACCTCAGGTGATCTGCCTGCCTTGGCCTCCCAAACTGCAGGGATGATAGGCATGAGCCACTACGCTGGGCCCCCTTTTTTTTTTTTGAGATGGAGTTTAGCTCTGTCACCCAGGCTGGAGTGCAGTGGCCCAATCTCATCTCTTTGCAACCTCCACCTCCCAGATTCAAGCAGTTCTCCTGCCTCTGTATACCACATTTTCTTTATCTACTCATTGATTGATGGACATTTGGGCTGGTTCTATATTTTTGCCATTGCAAATTGTGCTGCTACAAACATACATGTGTGAGTATCTTTTTCATATAATGACTTCTTTTCCTTTGGGTAGATACCTAGTATTAAGATTGCTGGAGCAAACAGTAAATCTACTTTTAGTTCTTAAGAATCTCTGTACTCTTTTCCACAGCGGTTGTACTAGTTTACATTCCCACCAGCAGTGTAAAAGTGTTCCCTATCATCACATCCACACCAACTTCTTTTTTTTTTTTTTTTTTTGGCCATTCTTGCAGGATTGAGGTGGTATTGCATTGTAGTTTTGATTTGCATGTCCCTGATAAATTAGCAATGTTAAGATTTTTTTCCACGTGCTGTTGGCCATTTGTATATCTTATTTTGAGTATTGTCTATTCATGTCTTTAGCCCATTTTTTGATAGGATTTTGTGGGGGGTTTTGGCTGATTTCTTTGAGTTCTTTGTAGATTCTACTGATTAGTCCTTTGTCAGATGTACAGATTGTTACATCTGTGGGTTGTTAACTCTGCTGATTATTTCTTTTGCTGTCCAGAAACTCTTTAGTTTAAGTCTCATCTTTTTTCTTTATTTTTGTTGTATTTGCTTTTGAGTTCTTGGTCATGAAGTCTCTGCGTAAGCCAATATCTGCCTAAGCCAATAAGGTTTTTTCCAGTGTTGTCTTCTAGAATCTTTATGGTTTCAGGTTTTAGATTTAAGTCTTTGACCCATCTTGAGTCCATGTTTTTGTATAAGTTGGGAAATGAGGATCCAGTTTTATTCTTCTACATGTGGTTTGCCAATTATCACAGCACCATTACTTGAATAGAGTGTCCTCTACCCACTTTTGTTTGCTTTGTCGAAGATTAGTTGGCTGTAAGTATTTGGCTTTATTTCTGTGTTCTCTATACTATTCCATTGGTCTGTGTGCTGACTTTATACCAGTACAATGCTGTTTTAGTGACTATGGCCTTATGGTATAGTTTGAAGTCTGATAATATTATGCCTCCAAATTTATTCTTGTTGCTTAGTCTTGCTTTGACTCTGTGGGCTCTTTTTTGGTTCCATATGAATTTTAGGATTGTTTTTCAAGTTCTCTGAAGAATGATGGTGGTATTTTGATGGGAGTTGCATTGAATTGGTAGATTGTTTTTAGCAGTATGGTCACTAATATGGTTTGGCTGTGTCCCTTCCCAAATCTCAACTTGAATTGTATCTTCCAGAATTCCCATGTGTTGTTGGAAGGACCCTCAGGGAGGTAATTAAATCATGGTGGTCGGTCTTTTCCATGCTATTCTCATGATAGTGAATAAGTCTCACAAGATAGATCTGATGGGTTTATCACGGGTTTCCGCTTTTGCTTCCTCTTTTTCTCTTGCTGCTGCCACATAAGAAGTACCTTTTGCCTCCCACCGTGATTCTGAGGCCTCCCTAGCCATGTGGAACTGTAAGTCCAATTAAACCTCTTTTTCTTCCCAGTCTCTGGTATGTCTTTATCAGCAGTGTGAAAACAGACTAAGAGAGTCATCTTCATGATATTTATTCTACCCATCCATGAGCATGGGATGTGTTTCCGTTTGTGTCATCCATGATTTCTTTCAGCAGTGTTTTGTAGTTTTCCTTGTAGAGGTCTTTCACGTTCTGGGTTAGGTATATTTCTAAGTATTTTAATTTTTTGCAACTATTGTGAAAGGGGTTGAGTTCTTGATTTGATTCTCAGCTTGGGCGCTGTTGGTGTATAGCAGAGCTACTGATTTGTGTATATGAATTTTGTCTCCTGAAACTTGACTGAATTGTTTAAATCAGTTCTAGGAGTTTTCTGGAGGAGTCTTTAGGGTTTTCTAGGTAAACAGTCATATCATCAGCAAACAGTGACAGTCTGGCTTCTTCTTTACCAATTTGGGTGCCCTTTATTTTTTTCTCTTGTCTGATTGCTCTGGCTCGAACTTCCAGTACCCTGTTGAACAGAAGTGGTGAAAGTGGACATCCTTGTCTTGTTCCATTTCTCAAGGGAAATGCTTTCAACTTTTCCCTGTTCAATATAATGTTGACTATGGGTATAGAACTTTTTTAGTGCTGTTTTAAGTACACAGAACAATTGAGAGAAAGGTACAGAGATACTCATATGCACCCTGCCCCCACATAGGCATAGCCTGCCGCCTGATCAGCATCCTCCACCACAGTGATAGATTTGTTAAAACTGAGGAACCCACATAGACACATCATTGTTATCTAAAGGCTAGGACTCTTTAGGGTTCACTCTTGATGTTATACATTCTACAAGTTGGACAAATATAGGAGGACATGTACCCATCATTATAGTATCATATAGAACAGTTTCACTGCCTTAATTCTCTGTGTGCTGCCTATTTAATCCCTCCCTTCTCTCTAACTCTAGTCTTTTACTGTCTCCAGTGTTTTGCCCTTTCCAGAATGTCATATATTTGGAATCATGTAGTATATAAGCCTTCGAGATTGAGTTCTTTCACTTATTAATATGCATTAAAGTTTTCTCCACATCTTTTCATGGTTTGGTAGCTATGTATTTTCACCGACAAATAATATTCCATATAATCCTGGATGTACCACAGTTTATCCGTTTATTTATTGAAGAATATCCTGGTTGATTACATGTTTTTATAGTTATGAATACATTACGAATAGAGCTACTATAAACATCCATGTGCAAGTTCTTGTGTGGAAATAAGTTTTCACTTCATTTGGGTGTATAACAAGGAGTGAGAGTGCTGTATCATAGAGTGTATGTTTTGCAAGAAACCACCAAACTGTCTTCAAAGTGGTTATATCATTTTGCAATTTCATCAGGAATGAATGAGAGTATCTGTTATTCCACTTCCTCACCAGCATTTGGTGTTGTCAGTGTTGTAAATTTTTGCCATTCCACTAGATGTGTAGTGGTATCGCGTTATTTCAGTTTGCATTTCTTTGATTACATATGATATTAAACATTATTTTATGTGCTTATTTGCCATCGCTTTATGTTCTTTGGCGCCTATTAAGGTTTTACGTCCATTTTTTTTTTTTTTTATTCAGTTAGTTGGTTTTCTTATTGTGGAGTTCTAGGAGTTCTTCATACATTTTGGATAACAGTCTGCTATGGTTTGACGTGGTGTCACCTCTGAAATTTATGTTTAATCTTAGTCCTCATTTTTCTTATATTAAGAATTGGGGCCTTTTGGAAATAGATTAATACTCTTATAATAAAAGCTTCAGAGAGCATTCATTCTCTCTTGCCCTTCCATATCTTCCATCATATGAAGACACAGCATTCGTCCCTTCTGAAGGATGCAACAGAGGCTGTACTGTGATAAATAAATATCTGTTGTTTATAAATTACTAAACGAGTGGTATTTTGTTATAGTGGTACAAATAGACTAAGACACAGTCCTTTATGACATATGTCTTTTGAAAATATATCCCCTAGTCTAAATCTCATTTTTTTCCTTTTCTTGACAGAGTTTTATACAGAGCAGATTTTCTAAAAAATGTAATAATGTCCAGTTGAACAGTTCTTTCTTTCCTGGGTCAAGTTTTGGTGACATATCTGAAAAGTTATCACCAAATGAAGTCATCCAGATTTTCTCCTATGTTATCTTCTAGAAATTTTAGAGTTTTGTGTTTTACATTTAGGTCTGTGGGATATTTTGAGCCAATTTGTATGAAGGATGTTAGATCTGTGTAGAGATATTATTATTATTATTATTATTATTATTATTATTATTATTATTATTTTTATGTGGATATTTAATTCTTCCAATAAGATTTGTTGAAATGACTATCTTTTCACCATTGTACTGCCTTTGCTCCTTTGTCAAAGATTAGTTGATTACATTTATATGGTTCTATTTCTAGACCCTTTATTCTGCTTTTTTAAAAATCACTTTGCTAAAAGCATACTGTTTTGAATACTGTAGCATT
>NW_022324751.1:0-6221 GCF_002776525.5 Piliocolobus tephrosceles | reverse complement strand
GGTTTCCTAGAAAGCAAATCGGTTTCCTGGAAAGCAAATCAGTTTCCTGGAAAGCAAATCAGCTGGTGCCGAAACCCGGGAGGAGACCCCTCCTCCCCTCAGGCCTCTGAGGATTCAGGAACCTCCTCCTGCTTCCATGTCGTGGACGGACCAGGATCTGAGACCCGCTGCCCTCACACTCATGGCCTCTCTGGGGTAAGTGTCCTTGTCTCCTCTTCACCTCCCTCAGCCAAAAATCCTGCGCAGGTCCGAGGCCCACTTTTGAGCCACCAAGTGGCTCGGGAGACCCATTCAGGAAGGAGACGTCTGCCTGAAGGTAATCCCCACCTTGGCTCCAAGAGCCTCCAGTCTGTCTCTGCTGGTTCCAAAGGACGCTTTGAAGCCAGGCAGAGATCCACTTCCACTTTCACTTCCATTGTGTCCGTTGTGCAAGTAAAGAGGAAAGAAATGGGAAACCCCCAGTCCAAATTTCCAAAGAGCACCCCTTTAGGGTGCCTCCTAGCCACTCTAAAAACTCTACAACTCCAACAAGACCTCAAAGGAAGCCGTTAATTTTCCTCTCCACTGTGGTGTGGCCCCAATCAGTGGCCACCAGAGGGCACCCTAGCAGCAATTTCTGCCAGCGACTAGGCAAGTGGTCTGAAATTAATTACATACAAGGCTTTTGGGCCTTACGCTCTCGTCCCGACGCGCCCTATACTCCTCCTTCTCTCACCGCTCTCTCCACCCCCTCCCTTCCTGCCCAGACTCCTCTTCCTTCCTCCTCGACTGGTGGCCTGCTCGCTCCCGTGCCGCCTTCCACATCCTCAGCCGGCCGCCTAGTGTCCCCTATCTCTGCCCACACCTGCTCTAGGTGCCCTGCTGGCGCCCCCACTCCTGCCCTTCACCCTCCTACAGTGTTAGTGCCTTTGTGGGAGGTAGCTGGGGCGGAGGGGTTAGTAAGAGTACATGTCCCTTTTTCACTGGCTGACTTTTCCAACATTGAGAAGCGTTTAGGGGATTTCTCAGTTAATCCCACTGTATACATAAAGGAATTTAGATACCTCTGTCAGGCCTATCACTTAACTTGGCATGACCTCCAGGTTATCCTAACCTCTACCCTAAACCCTGAGGAGCAAGAGCGCATCCTAGTGGCCGCCTGGCAGCACGCCAACCAACATTTAACTGACACCACCATTCCACTAGGGGAGCAAGCAGTCCCCTCGGCAGACTCAGACCGGGACTACCAGGTAGGCCAGCCTGGGCGCCGTAGGTGAGACATCATGGTTCAGTGCTTGTTGGCTGGTATGCAAATGGCTTCAAACAAGGCCGTAAATTTCAACAAATTAAAAGAAATTTCTCAAAATCCAGAAGAAAATCCAGCTGCATTCCTAAATAAGCTAACTGAGACTCTAACCCAATATACCCGACTAGATCCGGCCTCCCCCACAGGGGCCACCATTTTGGCATCTCATTTCTTTTCCCAATCAGTTCCCGATATTCGCAAAAAACTCCAAAAGTTGGAAAATGGTCCCGAGACACCAATACAAGACCTAGTTAAACTGGCCTTTAAGGTCTATAACTCCAGAGAGGAGATGGCTGAGGCACAGCGACAGGCTCGCCTCAAACAGAAAGAGCAGCTCCTAGCAATGGTTTTACAACCCAGTTGTAACCCCAGACCAGAGACCACGCACCCCGCAGACTCCAAGACTAAAAAAGGAGCCTGCTATAAGTGCGGCAAGGCAGGACACTATGCTAACAGGTGTCCACAAGGTCCCCGAGCCCCAACGCAGCCTTGCTATAAGTGCAAGGTGTCAGGACACTGGGCCAGTGAATGTCCTAACCCTCGTCCACCAGCAACCCCCTGCCCTGCTTGCTAACAGGAAGGACACTGGAAGTCTGATTGCCCCACCCTGAGAACAGGTGCCACGTCTCGACCTGACCCCCTTTCCCAGGATCCTGGGAAATCCTTCCAGCTCCTACATCTGGATGACGATTACTGAAGTTGCCGAGACTCGGGGACCCCCATCACCCTCACCGAGCAGTGGGTAACTCTCCTGGTAGTGGGTAAGACAATTAATTTTTTGATTGACAGTGGGGCTACCTATTCTGTTTTGCCATCCTTCTCTGGACTTAGCCTTCCATCCAATATCTCCATAGTAGGAGTAAAAGGAAAGCCATCCACTCCACGAAAAACTCCCCTCCTTAATTGCTGCCTGACCAACAACTACTTTGCACACTCGTTCCTCATTATACCCTCATGCCCTACCCCCTTATTAGGCCGAGACATCCTGAGAACCTTAAGGGCCTCCATATCCATTCCCACCACCTCATCTACTCCCCTTCAATCCCCTCATGACCTGTTGTTCATGCTTTGTGCATGCGCACATGTTCCTCCTATGCCATCCCCACCCCCTATCTTCCCAATTTTTGTACACCCTCAAGTGTGGGACACTTCTATCCCGGTCATAGCAGCCACCAGTTCTTGTCAAGCTCAAAGACCCCACTCATTTCCCAAACCGCCCCCAATTCTCTCTCTCTCCAACACATCTACAGGGTTTAAAGCCAATTATCACATGGTTACTTAGCCAACATATTCTTGTCCGCACCCATTCCCCCTGTAATACTCTAATACTTCCAGTCAAAAAGGCAGATGGAGCGCGTAGGTTAGTACAGGATCTTCGGCTAGTCAATGAGGCTATCCATCCAACATACCCTGTAGTTCTCAACCCTTACACCCTTCTGTCCCATATCCCCACCAATTCTACTTATTTTACTGTGCTAGACCTTAAGGATGCTTACTTTACCATACCCCTACACACAGACTGCCAGTTCCTTTTTGCTTTCACATGGGAAGACAAAGACACACACACCTCCACTCAACTGACGTGAACAGTCCTCCCACAAGGGTTCCGGGACAGCCCCGACTTCTTCGGTCAGGCCTTAGCAAGAGACCTGGCCTCCTTCCCCCTCACCAATAGCAAAGTTCTGCAGTATGTAGATGATCTCCTAATCTGTAGCCCTACCAAAGAAGACTCTCTTCTAGACACTGCAACTCTCCTCAACCATTTAGGCTCACTAGGTTATAGGGTATCTAAACACAAGGCCCAAATTTCTCGCCAAACCGTCACATACTTGGGAATTGAAATCACCCCAACACCCCAGTCACTAACGACCAACCGTGTGGCCCTAATACGAAACCTTCTTCCCCCTCAAGATGCAAAAGAAGTTCAATCCTTCTTAGGTGTAATACGTTTTTCAGACATTGGATCCCCAATTTTGGAATCTTAGCCAAACCTTTATACACCACAGTTAAAGAAACCCCACATGGGCCTTTGTCCAACCCCAAGTTAATCTCGACTCATTTCACCCACTTAAAAGCTTGCCTTCTCTCACAACCCACTCTCTCACTGCCTGATTTCCAGCGTCCCTTCCAACTCTTTACAGATGAAAGGCAGAAAGTGGCAGTTGGTCTCTTAGCCCAGCCTGTTGGCAGCACCCACCGCCCTGTGGCCTATCTATCCAAACAACTAGACTCAACTGTACAAGGCTGGCAACCCTGTCTGCGTGCGTTGGCAGCAGGAGCCTGCCTGACCCAGGAAGCGAAAAAGCTCATTACAGGCAGTAATCTAACAGTCCTCTCCACACACTGCCTTCAAGATCTTATCTCTCATGAAAGTATTAGCCACTTAACTCCATCCTGGCTCCATCTTTTCCATCTCTTATTCATAGAAGACCCCACTGTTACTTTAGAAGTTTGCTCCTCTCTAAATCCAGCCACTTTACTGCCAGACCCTCTCAAACCACCTCATACTAAACATTCTTGCCCTGAAGTCCTGGAGGCTCAACCCCCCAGCCACCTACACTTGCAAGAGCAGCCCCTTCAAAATGCACAACTAACCCTATTTGTGGATGGCAGCTCCTTTATCAACCCTCAAGGAAACAGACAGGCAGGATATGCAGTAGTTACCTCCTCCACAGTTTTAGAGGCAAAACCCCTACCACAAGGGACCACATCACAGCAGGCAGAACTCACTGCACTAACCAAGGCACTCCACCTATCAAAAGGAAAAACAGTAAACATATACACAGATTCTAAATATGCTTTCCTAATTGCACACACCCATTCAGTCATCTGGAAAGAGAGATGGTTTTTAACCACCTGCAGTACCCCTATTATCAACAAGAAACAAATACTCAAACTACTAGATGCACTGTCGGCACCTTCCAAGGTAGCCATTATACATTGTAGAGGCCACCAAACTCCATCTAACCCGGTAGCAGCTGGCAATAGTTTTACCGACACCACTGCCAAATTGGCGGCCGGATTCTCCACCCCCATGCTTCCCTCTATTTGTTTTCTCTCTCCTCAATATACCCCTATTTACACCCAAGAGGAAAAGGCCAAACTATTACAAAATCCAACAGCCAAACTAACTTCAGATGACTGGATATATATTGATAACAAATTAGTTATTCCTGAAACACAACTCCATACCATTCTAACAGACATACATAATTCTTTACATATAGGACCGAAAGCCTCATACAATTTTCTAAATCCCCTCCTCCACTGTCCAGCACTACAAAAACACTTACTTACAATCAACCAGCAGTGCCCTATCTGCCTAAAGACAAATTCTCAAGGTGCATTGCACAACCCCCATCCGAGCCATCAACTCAAAGGGCACCAACCAGGAGAAGATTGGCAAATTGACTTTACCCACATACCAAGGCATAAAATATTCAAATATCTCTTAACCCTCGTTGACACTTTTTCAGGATGGATAGAAGCCTATCCTACTACAGGAGAAACTGCCAATATAGTTGCCTCCATACTCACTGAACACATTATTCCTAGGTTTGGCCTCCCGCTCACTCTTCAGTCTGACAACGGCCCAGCATTCATCTCCAAAGTAGTCCAACAGGTGGCAGCCCTCCTACACATCACCTGGAAACTCCACATTCCTTATAAACCTCAGTCTTCTGGTAAGGTAGAAAAGGCTAACGGACTCATCAAACAACAGCTCACCAAACTCTCCCTCGAGACTCGACAATCATGAGTAACTCTCCTTCCTTTAGCCCTAACCCGGCTGCGAGCAGCCCCTCGGAGTCCGACAGGCCTCAGTCCATTTGAATTAGCTTACGGCCAGCCCCTCACCCTCAAGCAGTTACCCACCCTTTCTTCCCTGCTGGCAACTTATCTCCCATACCTCACCCTCTTGAGACAACTCCTGAGACAACATGCAGAACTAGCAGACCCCCCTCCAACAGACACCTATAGCCCACATCTCACTCTCCGCACAGGAGACCAAGTATACTTAAAAAATATCCAAGCCAAAGATCTTCAACCCAGGTGGAAAGGTCCCTATACTGTCCTCTTATCTACATACACAGCAGCCAAACTTCTAGGACACACGCACTGGGTCCATATAACACAATTTAAAAAAGCCCCCACAGAAGACAATCAATGAGCATCTACTAGACTTACCCCTACCCGTCTCAAATTCACCAAACTCTCCCAACCACCACATGTTCCCTGACCTCTTACGCTCATCCCAATTTCTCACCATACTCTATATAGCCCATTCCTAATTCCCATACTAATCCTCTGTTTTGTCTTATGTCTCGCTCCTGTTTTAATCAAATTTCTCTGAGCCAAAGTTCAAGAGATCACGCGCGTCATGTTCAACCAGATGCTTCTTCATCTGTACGTCCAAATACCAACCATAGACCCCAACCTTAATGATGCCCCTTAACAGTAGAAAGTAGCCAGACAGATCTCGGTGCCCCTTATCACTATTATCAATAAAAGGTTGGACTGTTTGGACGAACGGAGGCAAGATGGCACAGTTCCAGCTTCTTCACTGTCAGCTTTCCCGTGGCTGGGAAAGACACAGGTCGACTGCACAGGCGCAACCGGACCTCCGAGGGAGAAAAACCGGAACCCACCTAGCCACGCATACCGCCCCGCCCCCCACCCGCCTATGTCCCGCCCACTGCCCTCCCACTTCTGGGCCCAGGACATAAAAGCCACTCCCAGTGGGCATGCGGTGGGCACTTCCTCAGCCCTCACTCCTGTCGGGACTGTAGGAACTCTGCCCGAGAGCTCCACCGGGTGACTCTCCTGGCCTCCCCTGCCAGAGACCGACGGACCTCACCCCTCCCCCACACCTTCTTTCCTGAAGCTGGGGAACCAAAAATAAATGTGCAGTTTTGCTCCTAGCCTTGCCTACTCGCTG
>NW_022324750.1:0-6221 GCF_002776525.5 Piliocolobus tephrosceles | reverse complement strand
CAGCGAGTAGGCAAGGCTAGGAGCAAAACTGCACATTTATTTTTGGTTCCCCAGCTTCAGGAAAGAAGGTGTGGGGGAGGGGTGAGGTCCGTCGGTCTCTGGCAGGGGAGGCCAGGAGAGTCACCCGGTGGAGCTCTCGGGCAGAGTTCCTACAGTCCCGACAGGAGTGAGGGCTGAGGAAGTGCCCACCGCATGCCCACTGGGAGTGGCTTTTATGTCCTGGGCCCAGAAGTGGGAGGGCAGTGGGCGGGACATAGGCGGGTGGGGGGCGGGGCGGTATGCGTGGCTAGGTGGGTTCCGGTTTTTCTCCCTCGGAGGTCCGGTTGCGCCTGTGCAGTCGACCTGTGTCTTTCCCAGCCACGGGAAAGCTGACAGTGAAGAAGCTGGAACTGTGCCATCTTGCCTCCGTTCGTCCAAACAGTCCAACCTTTTATTGATAATAGTGATAAGGGGCACCGAGATCTGTCTGGCTACTTTCTACTGTTAAGGGGCATCATTAAGGTTGGGGTCTATGGTTGGTATTTGGACGTACAGATGAAGAAGCATCTGGTTGAACATGACGCGCGTGATCTCTTGAACTTTGGCTCAGAGAAATTTGATTAAAACAGGAGCGAGACATAAGACAAAACAGAGGATTAGTATGGGAATTAGGAATGGGCTATATAGAGTATGGTGAGAAATTGGGATGAGCGTAAGAGGTCAGGGAACATGTGGTGGTTGGGAGAGTTTGGTGAATTTGAGACGGGTAGGGGTAAGTCTAGTAGATGCTCATTGATTGTCTTCTGTGGGGGCTTTTTTAAATTGTGTTATATGGACCCAGTGCGTGTGTCCTAGAAGTTTGGCTGCTGTGTATGTAGATAAGAGGACAGTATAGGGACCTTTCCACCTGGGTTGAAGATCTTTGGCTTGGATATTTTTTAAGTATACTTGGTCTCCTGTGCGGAGAGTGAGATGTGGGCTATAGGTGTCTGTTGGAGGGGGGTCTGCTAGTTCTGCATGTTGTCTCAGGAGTTGTCTCAAGAGGGTGAGGTATGGGAGATAAGTTGCCAGCAGGGAAGAAAGGGTGGGTAACTGCTTGAGGGTGAGGGGCTGGCCGTAAGCTAATTCAAATGGACTGAGGCCTGTCGGACTCCGAGGGGCTGCTCGCAGCCGGGTTAGGGCTAAAGGAAGGAGAGTTACTCATGATTGTCGAGTCTCGAGGGAGAGTTTGGTGAGCTGTTGTTTGATGAGTCCGTTAGCCTTTTCTACCTTACCAGAAGACTGAGGTTTATAAGGAATGTGGAGTTTCCAGGTGATGTGTAGGAGGGCTGCCACCTGTTGGACTACTTTGGAGATGAATGCTGGGCCGTTGTCAGACTGAAGAGTGAGCGGGAGGCCAAACCTAGGAATAATGTGTTCAGTGAGTATGGAGGCAACTATATTGGCAGTTTCTCCTGTAGTAGGATAGGCTTCTATCCATCCTGAAAAAGTGTCAACGAGGGTTAAGAGATATTTGAATATTTTATGCCTTGGTATGTGGGTAAAGTCAATTTGCCAATCTTCTCCTGGTTGGTGCCCTTTGAGTTGATGGCTCGGATGGGGGTTGTGCAATGCACCTTGAGAATTTGTCTTTAGGCAGATAGGGCACTGCTGGTTGATTGTAAGTAAGTGTTTTTGTAGTGCTGGACAGTGGAGGAGGGGATTTAGAAAATTGTATGAGGCTTTCGGTCCTATATGTAAAGAATTATGTATGTCTGTTAGAATGGTATGGAGTTGTGTTTCAGGAATAACTAATTTGTTATCAATATATATCCAGTCATCTGAAGTTAGTTTGGCTGTTGGATTTTGTAATAGTTTGGCCTTTTCCTCTTGGGTGTAAATAGGGGTATATTGAGGAGAGAGAAAACAAATAGAGGGAAGCATGGGGGTGGAGAATCCGGCCGCCAATTTGGCAGTGGTGTCGGTAAAACTATTGCCAGCTGCTACCGGGTTAGATGGAGTTTGGTGGCCTCTACAATGTATAATGGCTACCTTGGAAGGTGCCGACAGTGCATCTAGTAGTTTGAGTATTTGTTTCTTGTTGATAATAGGGGTACTGCAGGTGGTTAAAAACCATCTCTCTTTCCAGATGACTGAATGGGTGTGTGCAATTAGGAAAGCATATTTAGAATCTGTGTATATGTTTACTGTTTTTCCTTTTGATAGGTGGAGTGCCTTGGTTAGTGCAGTGAGTTCTGCCTGCTGTGATGTGGTCCCTTGTGGTAGGGGTTTTGCCTCTAAAACTGTGGAGGAGGTAACTACTGCATATCCTGCCTGTCTGTTTCCTTGAGGGTTGATAAAGGAGCTGCCATCCACAAATAGGGTTAGTTGTGCATTTTGAAGGGGCTGCTCTTGCAAGTGTAGGTGGCTGGGGGGTTGAGCCTCCAGGACTTCAGGGCAAGAATGTTTAGTATGAGGTGGTTTGAGAGGGTCTGGCAGTAAAGTGGCTGGATTTAGAGAGGAGCAAACTTCTAAAGTAACAGTGGGGTCTTCTATGAATAAGAGATGGAAAAGATGGAGCCAGGATGGAGTTAAGTGGCTAATACTTTCATGAGAGATAAGATCTTGAAGGCAGTGTGTGGAGAGGACTGTTAGATTACTGCCTGTAATGAGCTTTTTCGCTTCCTGGGTCAGGCAGGCTCCTGCTGCCAACGCACGCAGACAGGGTTGCCAGCCTTGTACAGTTGAGTCTAGTTGTTTGGATAGATAGGCCACAGGGCGGTGGGTGCTGCCAACAGGCTGGGCTAAGAGACCAACTGCCACTTTCTGCCTTTCATCTGTAAAGAGTTGGAAGGGACGCTGGAAATCAGGCAGTGAGAGAGTGGGTTGTGAGAGAAGGCAAGCTTTTAAGTGGGTGAAATGAGTCGAGATTAACTTGGGGTTGGACAAAGGCCCATGTGGGGTTTCTTTAACTGTGGTGTATAAAGGTTTGGCTAAGATTCCAAAATTGGGGATCCAATGTCTGAAAAACGTATTACACCTAAGAAGGATTGAACTTCTTTTGCATCTTGAGGGGGAAGAAGGTTTCGTATTAGGGCCACACGGTTGGTCGTTAGTGACTGGGGTGTTGGGGTGATTTCAATTCCCAAGTATGTGACGGTTTGGCGAGAAATTTGGGCCTTGTGTTTAGATACCCTATAACCTAGTGAGCCTAAATGGTTGAGGAGAGTTGCAGTGTCTAGAAGAGAGTCTTCTTTGGTAGGGCTACAGATTAGGAGATCATCTACATACTGCAGAACTTTGCTATTGGTGAGGGGGAAGGAGGCCAGGTCTCTTGCTAAGGCCTGACCGAAGAAGTCGGGGCTGTCCCGGAACCCTTGTGGGAGGACTGTTCACGTCAGTTGAGTGGAGGTGTGTGTGTCTTTGTCTTCCCATGTGAAAGCAAAAAGGAACTGGCAGTCTGTGTGTAGGGGTATGGTAAAGTAAGCATCCTTAAGGTCTAGCACAGTAAAATAAGTAGAATTGGTGGGGATATGGGACAGAAGGGTGTAAGGGTTGAGAACTACAGGGTATGTTGGATGGATAGCCTCATTGACTAGCCGAAGATCCTGTACTAACCTACGCGCTCCATCTGCCTTTTTGACTGGAAGTATTAGAGTATTACAGGGGGAATGGGTGCGGACAAGAATATGTTGGCTAAGTAACCATGTGATAATTGGCTTTAAACCCTGTAGATGTGTTGGAGAGAGAGAGAATTGGGGGCGGTTTGGGAAATGAGTGGGGTCTTTGAGCTTGACAAGAACTGGTGGCTGCTATGACCGGGATAGAAGTGTCCCACACTTGAGGGTGTACAAAAATTGGGAAGATAGGGGGTGGGGATGGCATAGGAGGAACATGTGCGCATGCACAAAGCATGAACAACAGGTCATGAGGGGATTGAAGGGGAGTAGATGAGGTGGTGGGAATGGATATGGAGGCCCTTAAGGTTCTCAGGATGTCTCGGCCTAATAAGGGGGTAGGGCATGAGGGTATAATGAGGAACGAGTGTGCAAAGTAGTTGTTGGTCAGGCAGCAATTAAGGAGGGGAGTTTTTCGTGGAGTGGATGGCTTTCCTTTTACTCCTACTATGGAGATATTGGATGGAAGGCTAAGTCCAGAGAAGGATGGCAAAACAGAATAGGTAGCCCCACTGTCAATCAAAAAATTAATTGTCTTACCCACTACCAGGAGAGTTACCCACTGCTCGGTGAGGGTGATGGGGGTCCCCGAGTCTCGGCAACTTCAGTAATCGTCATCCAGATGTAGGAGCTGGAAGGATTTCCCAGGATCCTGGGAAAGGGGGTCAGGTCGAGACGTGGCACCTGTTCTCAGGGTGGGGCAATCAGACTTCCAGTGTCCTTCCTGTTAGCAAGCAGGGCAGGGGGTTGCTGGTGGACGAGGGTTAGGACATTCACTGGCCCAGTGTCCTGACACCTTGCACTTATAGCAAGGCTGCGTTGGGGCTCGGGGACCTTGTGGACACCTGTTAGCATAGTGTCCTGCCTTGCCGCACTTATAGCAGGCTCCTTTTTTAGTCTTGGAGTCTGCGGGGTGCGTGGTCTCTGGTCTGGGGTTACAACTGGGTTGTAAAACCATTGCTAGGAGCTGCTCTTTCTGTTTGAGGCGAGCCTGTCGCTGTGCCTCAGCCATCTCCTCTCTGGAGTTATAGACCTTAAAGGCCAGTTTAACTAGGTCTTGTATTGGTGTCTCGGGACCATTTTCCAACTTTTGGAGTTTTTTGCGAATATCGGGAACTGATTGGGAAAAGAAATGAGATGCCAAAATGGTGGCCCCTGTGGGGGAGGCCGGATCTAGTCGGGTATATTGGGTTAGAGTCTCAGTTAGCTTATTTAGGAATGCAGCTGGATTTTCTTCTGGATTTTGAGAAATTTCTTTTAATTTGTTGAAATTTACGGCCTTGTTTGAAGCCATTTGCATACCAGCCAACAAGCACTGAACCATGATGTCTCACCTACGGCGCCCAGGCTGGCCTACCTGGTAGTCCCGGTCTGAGTCTGCCGAGGGGACTGCTTGCTCCCCTAGTGGAATGGTGGTGTCAGTTAAATGTTGGTTGGCGTGCTGCCAGGCGGCCACTAGGATGCGCTCTTGCTCCTCAGGGTTTAGGGTAGAGGTTAGGATAACCTGGAGGTCATGCCAAGTTAAGTGATAGGCCTGACAGAGGTATCTAAATTCCTTTATGTATACAGTGGGATTAACTGAGAAATCCCCTAAACGCTTCTCAATGTTGGAAAAGTCAGCCAGTGAAAAAGGGACATGTACTCTTACTAACCCCTCCGCCCCAGCTACCTCCCACAAAGGCACTAACACTGTAGGAGGGTGAAGGGCAGGAGTGGGGGCGCCAGCAGGGCACCTAGAGCAGGTGTGGGCAGAGATAGGGGACACTAGGCGGCCGGCTGAGGATGTGGAAGGCGGCACGGGAGCGAGCAGGCCACCAGTCGAGGAGGAAGGAAGAGGAGTCTGGGCAGGAAGGGAGGGGGTGGAGAGAGCGGTGAGAGAAGGAGGAGTATAGGGCGCGTCGGGACGAGAGCGTAAGGCCCAAAAGCCTTGTATGTAATTAATTTCAGACCACTTGCCTAGTCGCTGGCAGAAATTGCTGCTAGGGTGCCCTCTGGTGGCCACTGATTGGGGCCACACCACAGTGGAGAGGAAAATTAACGGCTTCCTTTGAGGTCTTGTTGGAGTTGTAGAGTTTTTAGAGTGGCTAGGAGGCACCCTAAAGGGGTGCTCTTTGGAAATTTGGACTGGGGGTTTCCCATTTCTTTCCTCTTTACTTGCACAACGGACACAATGGAAGTGAAAGTGGAAGTGGATCTCTGCCTGGCTTCAAAGCGTCCTTTGGAACCAGCAGAGACAGACTGGAGGCTCTTGGAGCCAAGGTGGGGATTACCTTCAGGCAGACGTCTCCTTCCTGAATGGGTCTCCCGAGCCACTTGGTGGCTCAAAAGTGGGCCTCGGACCTGCGCAGGATTTTTGGCTGAGGGAGGTGAAGAGGAGACAAGGACACTTACCCCAGAGAGGCCATGAGTGTGAGGGCAGCGGGTCTCAGATCCTGGTCCGTCCACGACATGGAAGCAGGAGGAGGTTCCTGAATCCTCAGAGGCCTGAGGGGAGGAGGGGTCTCCTCCCGGGTTTCGGCACCAGCTGATTTGCTTTCCAGGAAACTGATTTGCTTTCCAGGAAACCGATTTGCTTTCTAGGAAACC
>NW_022324749.1:0-6096 GCF_002776525.5 Piliocolobus tephrosceles | reverse complement strand
AGAGAAAAACTAGAAAGTAGCTTTGTGAGAAACTTCTCTGTGATAAGCGAATTCATCTCGCAGAGTTACAACTTAGTCTTCATGAAGCAGTTTGCTGACAGTGTTTTCGTGGAATCTCTAAAGTGATATTTGGGAGCGCATTGAGGCCTATGATGAAAAAGGAAATATCCTCAGAGAATAGCTAGAAAGAAGCTTTCTGACAGATTGCTTTCTGATGTGTGAATTCATCATACAGAGTTTCACCTTTCTCTTCTGGTAGCAGTTTGCTAACACTCTTTCCGTGGATTCTGGAAAGTGAGATTTGGGAGCTCATTGTGGCCTACGGTAAAAAGGGAAATATTCTCAGACAAAAACTGGAAGGAAGCGTTCTAAGAAACTGCATTGCCATGTGTCAATGCAACTCAAAGAGTTACACTTTTCTCTTCAGTCATCTGTTTGCCAACAGTTTTCTAGTAATCTGAAACGGGATACATCTTAGCGCAATGAAGCTTACGGTGTCAAAAGACATTTCGTCATATAAAATCTAGAAAGAAGCTTTCTGAGAAACTTCTCAATGATGTGTGAATTCATCTCACAGTGTTAGAGATACATTTCAAGGAGCAGTCGGTTAACACTTTCTTTGAGGAAAGTGAGACGGGCTAGTTTGGGTCGCATTGAGGCCTACACTGATAAAGGAAATATCCTCCATTAAAAAGGTGAAAGAAGCTTTGTGAGAAACTTCTTTGTGATACAGGAATTCATCTCACAGAGTTAAAACTTAGTCCTCAGGAAGCAGTTTGCTAACACTCTTTTCGTGGAATCTGCAAAGTGATATTTGGGAGCCCATTGGGGCCCATGTTGAAAATGGAAATATCCTGAGATAATAACTAGAGAGAAGCTTTCTGAAAGATTGCTTTACGATGTCTGACTTCATCAAACAGAGTTCCACCCTTCCCTTCTTGGAACACTTTGCTAACACTGTTGTCCTGGATTCTGCACAGTGATATTTGCGAACTCATTGAGGGCTACGATGAAAAAGGGAATATCCTCAGAGAAAAACTGGGAAGAAGCCTTCTGAGAAACTGCATGGCCATGTGTGAATGCAACTCACAGAGTTACACGTTTCTCTTCAGTGAGGAGTTTGCTAACACAGTTTTCTTAAATCTGCAATGGGATGCTTCTTAGCGCAATGAAGCTTACGGTGAGAAAGGAAATATTCTCGGATGGAAACGAGAAAGAAGCTTTCTGAGAAACTTCCTGATGATGTGTGAATTTATCTCACAGAGTTACACTAATGTTTCATGGAGCAGTCCGTTAACACTGTCTTTGAGGAACCTGAGAAGGGCAACTTTGGAACGCATTGAGGCCTACACTGATGAAGGAAATAACACCAGTGAAAAATGTTAAAAGAAGCTTTCTGAGAAACTTCTTTGTGATCTGTGAATTCATCTCACAGAGTTACATCTTACTCCTCAGGAAGCAGTTTGCTAACACTCTCTTCGTGGGATCTGCCAAGTGATATTTTGGAGCCCTTTGGGGCCCATGGTGAAAAAGGAAATATCCTGAGATAATAACTAGAGAGAAGCTTTCTGAAAGATTGCTTTCTGATGTGTGACTTCATCACACAGAGTTCCATCCTTCCCTTCTTGGAACAGATTGCTAACACTGTTGTCATGGATTCCGCACAGTGATATTTGGGAGCTCATTGAGGGCTATGGTGAAAAAGGAAATATCCTCAGAGAAAAACTGGAAAGAAGCCTTCTGAGAAACTGCATTGCGATGTGTGAATGCAACTCACAGAGTTAAACGTTTGTCTTCCGTGAGGACTTTGCTAACACAGTTTTCTTGAAATCTGCAATGGGATACTTCTTAGTGCAATGAAGCTTGCAGGGTTAAAGGAAATATCGTCATATAAAAACTAGAAAGAAGCCTTCTTAGAAACTTCTTGTGAGGTGTGAATTCACATCAAAGAGTTACAGTTACATTTCAAGGAGCAGTCGATTAACACTGTCTTTGAGGAAACTGAGAAGGGCTAGTTTGGCTGGCAGTGAGGCCTACGCAGATAAAGGAAATATCCTCCATTAAAAAGGTGTAAGAAGCTTTCTGAGAAAATTCTTCGTGAAATGTGAATTCATCTCACAGAGTTACAACTTAGTCTCCATGCAGCAGTTTGCTGACAGTGTTTTCAGGGAATCGGGAAAGTGATATTTGGGAGCGCATTGAGGCCTATGATGAAAAAGGAAATATCCTCGGATAATAGCTAGAAAGAAGCTTTCTGAGAGATTGCTTTCTGATGTGTGAATTCATCATACACAGTTTCACCTTTCCCTTCTGTTAGCAGTTTTCTACCATTCTTTTCGTGGATTCTGGAAAGTGAAATTTGGAAGTTCATTATGGCCTATGGTGAAAAGGGAAATATGCTCAGAGGAAAACTGGAAGGAAGCCTTCTGAGAAACTGCATTGCCATGTGTGAATGCAACTCACAGAGTTACACTTATCACTACAGTCATCAATTTGCCAACACAGTTTGCTTGTAATCTGAAACGGGATACATCTTAGCGCAATGAAGCTTACGGTGTCAAAAGATATATCCTCATATAAAATCTAGAAATGAGCTTTCTGAGAATCTTCTCTGTGATGTGTGAATTCATCTCATAGACTTACAGTTACATTTCAGGAGCAGTCGAATACCACTGTCTTTGAGGAAACTGAGAACGGCTAGTTTGGGTCGCCTTGAGGCCTACGCTGATGAGGGAAATATCCTCCATTAAAAACGTGAAGGAAGCTTTATGAGAAACTTCTCCGTGATATGTGAATTCATCTCACAGAGTTACAACTTAGTCCTCATGCAGCAGTTTGCTGACAGTGTTTTCGTGGAATCTGGAGAGTGATATTTGGGAGCGCATGGAGGCCTACGGTGAAAAAGGAAATATCCTCAGAGAATAGCTAGAAAGAAGCTTTCTGGGAGATTGCTTTCTGATCTGTAACTTCATCTCAAAGAGGTACATTACTATTTCCTGCAACCATTGGCTAGCACTGTCATTGTGGATTCTGAGCACTGATATTTCCGATAGGTTTGAAGAGTCTAAGGACACAGGAAATATCTTCCGAGAAAAACTTGAATGAAGCTTTCTGAGAAACTGCTTTGTGATGCGTGAATTGATTTCACAGTGTTGCACCACTCTTTCATGGAGGAGTTTGCTAGCACTGATTTTCTGGAATCTCTGACGTGACATCCTGGATATCGTGGAACCCCAGGCTGAATAATGAGATATCCTCAGAAAAATCTGCAGAGAAGCCTTCTCAGAAACTCCTTGGTTGTGGGTGAATTCTGCTCACAGAGTTGCCTCATGGTTTTCATTGAGAAGCTTGCTAAGAGCGTTTTCGCAGAATCTGCAAAAGGACACACGGTGGCGTTCTGAGACCACAAATAAACGCAGCTCCCAAAGAAAGACGCTTTCTGAGAAACGGCTTTGTCCTGTGTGAATTCAACTCACTGTGTTCCAGTTGTATTTCCTGGAGCCATTTCCTAGCCACGTTTTGGTGGAATCTGAGGACTGATATTTCGGATCCCTTTGAAGACTATAGGGCCAAAGGAGATCTCCGCCGATACAAATGAGAAAGAAGCTTTCTGAGAAACTTCTTTGTGACCTGTGAATTCATCTCACAGAGTTACAACTTTCTCCTCATGAAGCCGTTTGCTAAGACAGTTCTCGTTGAGTTTGCAAAGTGATATTGGGAGCCCAGTGAGGGCCATGGTGAAAAAGGAAATATCCTCAGAGAAAAACTGGAAAGGAGCGCTCTGAGAAACTGCATTGTGACAGGTGAATGCAATTCACAGAGTTACACTTTCCTTTTCATGGATCCGTTGTCTAACCATGTTTTCTTGAAATCTGCATTGGGATATTTCATAGCACAATGAAGCTTACGGTGACAAAGGAGATATCCTCAGAGAAAAACTAGAAAGTAGCTTTCAGAGAAACTTCTCTGTGATAAGTGAATTCATCTCACAGAGTTACAACTTAGTCTTCATGAAGCAGTTTGCTGGCAGTGTTTTCGTGGAATCTGCAAGTGATATTTGGGAGCGCATTGAGGTCTAGGGTGAAAAAGGAAATATCCTCAGATAACAGCTAGAAAGAAGATTTCTGAGAGATTGCTTTCTGATGTGTGTATTCATGATACAGAGTTTCACCTTTCCCTTCTGGTAGCAGTTTGCTACCAGTCTTTTCCTGGATTCTGGAAAGTGAAATTTGGAAGCCCATTGGGGCCTATGGTGAAAAGGGAAATATGCTCAGACAAAAACTGGAAGGAAGCCTTCTGAGAAACTGCATTGCCACGTGTGAATGCAACCCACAGTGTTACACTTATCTCTACAGTCATCAATTTGCCAACACAGTTTGCTTGTAATCTGAAAGGGGATACATCTTAGCGCAATGAAGCTTACAGTGTCAAAAGAATTATCCTCATAAAAAATCTAGAAAGAAGCTTTCTTAGAAACCTCTCTGTGATGTGTGAATTCATCTCACAGAGTTACAGTTACATTTCAAGCAGCAGTCGGTTACCACTGTCTTTGAGGAAACTGAGAACGGCTAGTTTGGGTCGCTTTGAGGCCTACGCTGAGAAAGGAAATATCCTCCATTAAAAACGAGAAAGAAGCTTTGTGAGAAACTTCTTTGTGATATGTGAATTCCTCTCAGAGAGTTACAATGAATTCTTCATGCAGCAATTTGTTGACAGTGTTTTCGTGGAATCTGGAAAGGATATTTGGGAGCGCATTGAGGCCTATGGTGAAAAAGCAAATATCCTCACATAATAACTAGAAAGAAGCTTTCTGACAGATTGCTTTCTGACGTGTGAATTCATCATACAGAGTTTCACCTTTCCCTTCTAAGGGTAGCAGTTTGCTACCAATCTTTTCGTGGATTCTGGAACGTGATACTTGGGAGCTCATCGTAGCCTATGGTGAAAAGGGAATTATGCTCAGACCAAAACTGGAAGGAAGCCTTCTGAGAAACTGCATTGCCACGTGTGAATGCAACTCACAGAGTTACACTTATCTCTTCAGTCATCAGTTTGCCAACACAGTTTTCTTGTATTCTGAAACGGGATACATCTTAGTGCAATGAAGCTTACGGGGTCAAAAGAAATATCCTCATATAAAATCTAGAAATGAGCTTTCTGAGAATCTTCTCTGTGATGTGTGAATTCGTCTCACAGAGTTACAGTTACATTTCCGGCAGCAGTCGGATACCACTGTCTTTGAGGAAACTGAGAACGGCTAGTTTGGGTCGCCTTGAGGCCTACGCTGATAAGGGAAATATCCTCCATTCAAAACGTGAAAGAAGCTTTGTGAGAAACTTCTCAGTGATATGTGACTTCCTCTCACAGAGTTACAACTTAGTCTTCATGCAGCAGTTTGCTGACAGTGTTTTCGTGGAATCTGGAAAGTGATATTTGGGAGTGCATTGAGGCCTATGATGAAAAAGCAAATATCCTCACATAAGACCTAGAAAGAAGCTTTCTAAGAGATTGCTTTCTGATGTGTGAATTCATCATACAGAGTTTCAGCTTTCCCTTCTGGTAGCAGTTTGATACCACTCTTTTCGTGGATTCAGGAAAGTGAAATTTGGAAGCTCCTTGTGGCTTACTGTGAAAGCGGAAATATGCTCAGACCAAAACTGGAAGGAAGCCTTCTGAGAAACTGCATTGCCATGTGTGAATGCAACTCACAGAGTTACACTTATCTCTACAGTCATCAATTTGGCAACACAGTTTGCTTGTAATCTGAAACGGGATACATCTTAGGGCAATGAAGCTTACGGTGTCAAAAGAAATATCCTCATATAAAAAATCTAGAAAGAAGCTTTCTTAGAAACTTCTCTGTGATGTGCGAATTCATCTCACAGAGTTACAGTTTCATTTCAAGCAGCATTCGGTTACCAGTGTCTTTGAGGAAACTGAGAAGGGCTAGTTTGGGTCGCTTTGAGACCTACGCTGATAAAGGAAATATCCTACATTAAAAACGAGAAAGAGGCTTTGTGAGAAACTTCTTTTTGATATGTGAACTCCGCTCACAGAGTTACAATTAATTCTTCATGCAGCAGTTTGCTGACAGTG
>NW_022324748.1:0-5044 GCF_002776525.5 Piliocolobus tephrosceles | reverse complement strand
AAAGGAAATATCCTCAGAGAATAGCTAGAAAGAAGCTTTCTGAGAGATTGCTTTCTGATCTGTAACTTCATCTCACAGTGTTACGTTATTATTTCCTGCAACCTTTTGCTAGCACTGTCTTTGTGGATTCTGAGCACTGATGTTTCCGAATGGTTTGATGAGTCTAAGGACACAGGAAATATCTTCCGAGAAAAACTTGAATGAAGCTTTCTGAGAAACTGCTTTGTGATGCGTGAATTCATTTCACAGTGTTACACCACTCTTTCATGGAGGAGATTGCTAGCACTGATTTTCTGGAATCTCTGACGTGACATCCTGGATATCGTGGAATCCCATGCTGAATAATGTGATATCCTCGGACAAATCTGCAGAGAAGCCTTCTCAGAAACTTCTTTGTTGTGGGTGAATTCTGCTCTCAGAGTTTCCTCATGGTTTTCATTGAGAAGCTTGCTAAGAGCGTTTTCGCAGAATCTGCAAAAGGACACACAGTGGTGCTCCGAGACCACATATAAACGCAGCTCCCAAAGAAAGTCGCTTTCTGAGAAACGGCTTTGTCCTGTGTGAATTCAACTCACTGTGTTCCAGTGGTATTTCGTGGAGCCGTTTCCTAGCCCTGTTTTGGTGGAATCTGAGAACTGATATTTCGGATCCCTTTGAAGACTACAAGGCCAAAGGAAATCTCTGACGATACATACAAATGAGAAAGAAGCTTTCTGAGAAACTTCTTTGTGACCTGTGAATTCATCTCACAGAGTCACACCTTTCTCCTCATGAAGCCGTTTGCTAAGACAGTTCTCCTGGAGTTTGCAACGTGATACTGGGAGCCCAGTGAGGGCTATGGTGAAAAAGGAAATATCCTCAGCGAAAAACGGGAAAGGAGCGTTCTGAGAAACTGCATTGTGACAGGTGAATGCAACTCATGGATCCGTTGGCTAACCCTGTTTTCTTGAAATCTGCATTGGGATATTTCGTAGCGCAATGAAGCTTACAGCGACAAAGGAGATATCGTCAGAGAAAAACTAGAAAGTAGCTTTCTGAGAAACTTCTCTGTGATAAGTGAATTCATCTCGCAGAGTTACAACTTAGTCTTCATGAAGCAGTTTCCGGGCAGTGTTTTTTTGGAATCTGGAAAGTGATATTGGAGCGCATTGAGGAATATGTTGAGAAAGGAAATATCCTCAGATAACAGCTAGAAAGAAGCTTTCTGAGAGATTGCTTTCTGATGTGTGAATTGATCATACAGAGTTTCAACTTTCCCTTTTGGTAGCAGTTTGCTACCACTCTTTTCTTGGATTCTGGAAAGTGAAATTTGGAAGCTCATTGTGGCCTATGGTGAAAAGGGAAATATGCTCAGACAAAAACTTGAAGGAAGCCATGTGTGAATGCAACTCACAGAGTTACACTTATCTCTTCAGTCATCAGTTTGCCAACACAGTTTTCTTGTATTCTGAATCGGGATACATCTTAGCGCAATGAAGCTTACGGGGTCAAAAGAAATATCCTCACATAAAATCCAAAAATAAGCTTTCTGAGAATCTTCTCTGTGATGTGTGAATTCATCTCACAGAGTTACAGTTACATTTCAAGGAGCAGTGGAAACCACTGTCTTGGAGGAAACTGAGAAGGGCTAGTTTAGGTCGCCTTCAGGCCTACGCTGATAAGGGAAATATCCTCCATTAAAAACGTGAAGGAAGCTTTATGAGAAACTTTTCTGTCATATGTGAATTCATCTCACAGAGTTACAACTTAGTCCTCATGCAGCAGTTTGCTGACAGTGTTTTCGTGGAATCTGTAGAGTGATATTTGGGAACGCATTGAGGCCTATGGTGAAAAATGAAATATCCTCAGAGAATAGCTAGAAAGAAGCTTTCTGAGAGATTGCTTTGTGATGTGTGAATTCACCATACAGAGTTTCACCTTTCCCCTCTGGCAGCAGTTTGCTACCACTCTTTTCGTGGATTCTGGAAAGTGATACTTGGGAGATCATCGTAGCCTATGGTGAAAAGGGAAATATGCTCAGATCAAAATTGGAAGGAAGCCTTCTGAGAAACTGCATTGCCATGTATCAATGCAACTCACCGATTTATACTTATCTCTTCAGTCATCAGTTTGCCAACACAGTTTTCTTTTTTTCTGAAACGCGATATATCTTAGTGCAATGAAGTTTACGGGGTCAAAAGAAATATCCTCATATAAAATATAGAAATGACCTTTCTGAGAATCTTCTCTGTGATGTGGGAATACATCTCACAGAGTTACAGTTACATTTCTAGGAGCAGTGGGATACCACTGTCTTTGAGGAAACGGAGAACAGCTAGTTTGGGTCGCCTATGAGGCCTACGCTGATAAGGGAAATATCCTCCATTCAAAACGTGAAGGAAGCTTTATGAGAAACTTCTCTGTGATATGTGAATTCATCTCACAGAGGTACAAATTAGTCCTCATGCAGCAGTTTGCTGACAGTGTTTTCGTGGAATCTGGAGAGTGATATTTGGGAGCGCATGGAGTTCTATGGTGAAAAAGGAAATATCCTCAGAGAATAGCTAGAAAGAAACTTTCTGAGAGAATGCTTTCTGATCTGTAACTTCTTCTCAAAGCGTTACATTACTATTTCCTGCATCCATTTGCTAGCACTGTCTTTGTGGATTCTGAGTACTGATATTTCCGATAGGTTTGAAGAGTCTAAGGACCCAGGAAATATCTTCCGAGAAAAACTTGAATGAAGCTTTCTGAGAAACTGCTTTGTGATGCGTGAATTCATTTCACAGTGTTGCACCACTCTTTCATGGAGGAGTTTGCTAGCGCTGATTTTCTGGAATCTCTGACGTGACATCCTGGATATCGTGGAATCCCATGCTGAATAATGTGATATCCTCAGACAAATCTGCAGGGAAGCCTTCTCAGAAACTTCTTGGTTGTGGGTGAATTCAGCTCACAGTGTTTCCTCATGGTTTCCATTGAGAAGCTTGCTAAGTGCGTTTTCGCAGAATCTGCAAAAGGACACACGGTGGCGCTCCGAGACCACAAATAAACGCAGCTCCCAAAGAAAGACGCTTTCTGAGAAACGGCTTTGTGCTCTGTGAATTCAACTGACTGTGTTCCAGTTGTATTTCGTGAAGCCATTTCCTAGCCCCGTTTTGGTGGAATCTGAGAACTGATATTTCGGATCCCTTTGAAGACTACAGGGACAAAGGAAATTGCCGCCGATACAAATGAGAAAGAAGCTTTCTGAGAAACTTCTTTGTGACCTGTGAATTCATCTCACAAAGTTACACCTTTCTCCTCATGAAGCCGTTTGCTAAGACAGTTCTCGTGGAGTTTGTAAACTGATTTTGGGAGCCCAGTGAGGGCTATGGTGAAAAAAAAAAATATCCTCAGAGAAAAACTGGAAAGGAGCGTTCTGAGAAACTGCATTGTGAAAGGTGAATGCAACTCACAGAGTTACCAATTCCTTTTCATGGATCCGTTGGCTAACCCTCTTTTCTTGAAATGTGCATTGAGATATTTCGTAGCGCAATGAAGCTTGCGGTGACAAAGGAGATATCCTCAGAGAAAAACTAGAAAGTAGCTTTCTGAGAAACTTCTCTGTGATAAGTGAATTCATCTCACAGAGTTACAACTTAGTCTTCATGAAGCAGTTTGCTGGCAGTGTTTTCGTGGAATCTGGAAAGTGATATTTGGGAGCGCATTGAGGCCTATGGTGAAAAAGCAAATATCCTCAGATAACAGCTAGAAAGAAGCTTTCTGAGAGATTGCTTTCTGATGTGTGTATTCATCATACAGAGTTTCACCTTTCCCTTCTGGTAGCAGTTTGCTACCACTCTTTTCCTGGATTCTGGAAAGTGAAATTTCGAAGCACATTGTGGCTTATGGTGAAAAGGGAAATATGCTCAGACAAAAACTTGAAGGAAGCCTTCTGAGAAACTGCATTGCCACGTGTGAATACAACTGACAGACTTACACTTATCTCTACAGTCATCAATTTGCCAAGACAGTTTGCTTGTAATCTGAAACGGGATACATCTTAGCGCAATGAAGCTTACGGTGTCAAAAGAAATATCCTCAAAAAAAATCTAGAAAGAAGCTTTCTTAGAAACTTCTCTGTGATGTGTGAATTGATCTCACAGAGTTACAGTTACATTTCAAGCAGCAGTCGGTAACCACTGTCTGAGGAAACTGAGACAGGCTAGTTTGGGTCGCTTTGAGGCCTACGCTGATAAAGGAAATATCCTCCATTAAAAACGAGAAAGAAGCTTTGTGAGAAATTTCTTTGTGATATGTGAATTCATCTCACAGAGTTACAACTTAGTCCTCATGCAGCAGTTCGTTGACAGTGTTTTCATGGTATGTGGAAAGTGATATTTGGGAGCGCATTGAGACCTATGGTGAAAAAGCAAATACCCTAACATAAGAGCTAGAAAGAAGCTTTCTGAGAGATTGTTTTCTGATGTGTGAATTCATCATACAGAGTTTCACCTTTCCCCTCTGGTAGCAGTTTGCTACCACTCTTTTCGTGGATTCTGGAAAGTAATACTTGGGAGCTCATCGTAGCCTGTGGTGAAAAGGGAAATATGCTCAGACCAAAACTGGAAGGAAGGCTTCTGAGAAACTGCATTGCCAAGTATCAGTGCAACTCACAGTGTTACACTTATCTCTTCAGTCATCAGTTTGCCAACACAGGTTTCTTGTATTGTGAAACGGGATACATCTTAGCACAATGAAGCTTACAGGGTCAAAAGAAATATCCTCATATAAAATCTAAAAATAAGCTTTCTGAGAATCTTCTCTGTGATGTGTGAATTCATCTCATAGAGTTACAGTTACATATCAAGGAGCAGTCGGATACCACTGTCTTTGAGGGAACTGAGAACAGCTAGTTTGGGTCGCCTCAGGCCTTCGCTGATAAGGGAAATATCCTCCATTCAAAACGTGAAGGAAGCTTTATGAGAAACTTCTCTGTGATATATGAATTCATCTCACAGAGGTACAACTTACTCCTCATGCAGCAGTTTGCTGACAGTGTTTTCGTGGAATCTGGAAAGTG
>NW_022324747.1:0-3618 GCF_002776525.5 Piliocolobus tephrosceles | reverse complement strand
AGAGAAAAACTAGAAAGTAGCTTTGTGAGAAACTTCTCTGTGATAAGTGAATTCATCTCACAGAGTTACAACTTAGTCTTCATGAAGCAGTTTGCTGACAGTGTTTTCGTGGAATCTGGAAAGTGATATTTGGGAGCGCATTGAGGCCTATGGTGAAAAAGGAAATATCCTCAGAGAATAGCTATAAAGAAGCTTTCTGACAGATTGCTTTCTGATGTGTGAATTCATCATACAGAGTTTCACTTTTCCCTTCTGGTAGCAGTTTGCTAACACTCTTTCCGTGGATTCTGGAAAGTGAGATTTGGGAGCTCATTGTGGCCTACGGTAAAAAGGGAAATATTCTCAGACAAAAACTGGAAAGAAGCGTTCTGAGAAACTGCATTGCCATGTGTCAATGCAACTCAAAGAGTTACACTTTTCTCTTCAGTCATCTGTTTGCCAACAGTTTTCTAGTAATCTGAAACGGGATACATCTTAGCGCAATGAAGCTTACGGTGTCAAAAGACATTTCGTCATATAAAATCTAGAAAGAAGCTTTCTGAGAAACTTCTCTATGATGTGTGAATTCATCTCAGAGTTAGATATGCATTTCAAGGAGCAGTCGGTTAACACTTTCTTTGAGGAAAGTGAAATGGGCTACTTTGGGTCGCATTGAGGCCTACGCTGATAAAGGAAATATCCGCCATTAAAAAGATGAAAGAAGCTTTGCGAGAAACTTCTTTGTGATACGGGAATTCATCTCACAGAGTTAAAACTTAGTCCTCAGGAAGCAGTTTGCTAACACGCTTTTCATGGAATCTGTAAAGTGATATTTGGGAGCCCATTGGGGCCCATGGTGAAAAAGGAAATATCCTGAGATAATAACTAGAGAGAAGCTTTCTGAAAGATTGCTTTATGATGTCTGACTTCATCACACAGAGTTCCACCCTTGCCTTCTTGGAACACTTTGCTAACACTGTTGTCCTGGATTCTGCACAGTGATATTTGCGAGCTCATTGAGGGCTACGATGAAAAAGGGAATATCCTCAGAGAAAAACTGGGAAGAAGCCTTCTGAGAAACTGCATGGCCACGTGTGAATGCAACTCACAGAGTTACATGTTTCTCTTCAGTGAGGAGTTTGCTAACACAGTTTTCTTAAATCTGCAATGGGATGCTTCTCAGCTCAATGAAGCTTACGGTGAGAAAGGAAATATCCTCAGATGGAAACGAGAAAGAAGCTTTCTGAGAAACTTCTTGGTGATGTGTGAATTCATCTCACAGAGTTACACTAATGTTTCATGGAGCAGTCCGTTAACACTGTCTTTGAGGAACCTGAGAAGGGCAACTTTGGAACGCATTGAGGCCTACGCTGATGAAGGAAATAACACCAGTGAAAAACGTGAAAGAAACTTTCTGAGAAACTTCTTTGTGATCTGTGAATTCATCTCACAGAGTTACATCTTACTCCTCAGGAAGCAGTTTGCTAACACTCTTTTCGTGGGATCTGCAAAGTGATATTTGGGAGCGCATTGAGGTCTAGGGTGAAAAAGGAAATATCCTGAGATAATAACTAGAGAGAAGCTTTCTGAAAGATTGCTTTCTGATGTGTGACTTCATCACACAGAGTTCCACCCTTCCCTTCTTGGAACAGTTTGCTAACACTCTTTTCGTGGATTCTGGAAAGTGATATTTGGGAGCTCCTTGAGGGCTATGGTGAAAAAGGAAATATCCTCAGAGAAAAACTGGAAAGAAGCCTTCTGAGAAACTGCATTGCCACGTGTGAATGCAACTCACACAGTTACACTTATCACTACAGTCATCAATTTGCCAATACAGTTTGCTTGTAATCTGAAAGGGGATTCATCTTAGCGCAATGAAGCTAACGGTGTCAAAAGAATTATCCTCATAAAAAATCTAGAAAGAAGCTTTCTTAGATACTTCTCTGTGATGTGTGAATTCTTCTCACAGAGTTACAGTTACATTTCAAGCAGCAGTCGGTTACCACTGTCTTTGAGGAAACTGAGAAGGGCTAGTTTGGGTCGCTTTGAGGACTACGCTGATAAAGGAAATATCCTCCATTAAAAACGAGAAAGAAGCTTTGTAAGAAACTTCTTTGTGATATGTGAATTCCTCTCAGAGAGTTACAATTAATTCTTCATGCTACAGTTTGCTGACAGTGTTTTCGTGGAATCTGGAAAGGATATTTGGGAGCGCATTGAGGCCTATGGTGAAAAAGCAAATATCCTCACATAATAGCTAGAAAGAAGCTTTCTGAGAGATTGCTTTCTGATGTGTGAATTCATCATACAGAGTTTCACCTCTCCCCTCTGGTAGCAGTTTGCTACCAATCTTTTCGTGGATTCTGGAACGTGATACTTGGGAGCTCATCGTAGCCTATGGTGAAAAGGGAATTATGCTCAGACAAAAACTGGAAGGAAGCCTTCTGAGAAACTGCATTGCCACGTGTGAATGCAACTCACAGAGTTACACTTATCTCTTCAGTTATCAGTTTGCCAACACAGTTTTCTTGTATTCTGAATTGGGATACATCTTAGCGCAATGAAGCTTACGGGGTCAAAAGAAATATCCTCATATAAAATCTAGAAATGAGCTTTCGTAGAATCTACTCTGTGATATGTGAATTCATCTCACAGAGTTATAGTTACATTTCCAGCAGCAGTCGGATACCACAGTCTTTGAGGAAACTGAGAACGGCTAGTTTGGGTCGCCTTGAGGCCTACGCTGATAAGGGAAATATCCTCCATTCAAAACGTGAAAGAAGCTTTGTGAGAAACTTCTCTGTGATATGTGACTTCCTCTTACAGAGTTACAACTTAGTCTTCATGCAGCAGTGTGCTGACTGTGTTTTCGTGGAATCTGGAAAGTGATATTTAGGAGTGCATTGAGGCCTATGGTGAAAAAGGAAATATCCTCAGATAACAGCTAGAAAGAAGCTTTCTGAGAGATTGCTTTCTGATGTGTGAATTGATCATACAGAGTTTCAGCTTTCCCTTCTGGTAGCAGTTTGACACCACTCTTTTCGTGGATTCAGGAAAGTGAAATTTGGAAGCTCCTTGTGGCCTATTGTGAAAGCGGAAATATGCTCAGACCAAAACTGGAAGGAAGCCTTCTGAGAAACTGCATTGCCATGTGTGAATGCAACTCACAGAGTTACACTTATCTCTACAGTCATGAATTTGGCAACACAGTTTGCTTGTAATCTGAAACGGGATACATCTTAGAGCAATGAAGCTTATGGTGTCAAAAGAAATATCCTCATAAAAAATCTAGAAGGAAGCTTTCTTAGAAACTTCTCTGTGATGTGTGAATTCATCTCACAGAGTTACAGTTACATTTCAAGCAGCATTCGGTTACCAGTGTCTTTGAGGAAACTGAGAAGGGCTAGTTTGGGTCGCTTTGAGACCTACGCTGATAAAGGAAATATCCTACATTAAAAACGAGAAAGAAGCTTTGTGAGAAACTTCTTTATGATATGTGAATTGCTCTCACAGAGTTACAATTAATTCTTCATGCAGCAGTTGGCTGACAGTGTTTTCGTGGAATCTGGAAAGTGATATTTGGGAGCGCATTGAGGCCTATGGTGAAAAAGGAAATATCCTCAGAGAATAGCTAGAAAG
>NW_022324746.1:0-3385 GCF_002776525.5 Piliocolobus tephrosceles | reverse complement strand
GTGACATCCTGGATATCGTGGAATCCCATGCTGAATAATGAGATATGCTCAGACAAATCTGCAGAGAAGGCTTCTCAGAAACTTCTTTGTTGTGGGTGAATTCTGCTCACAGAGTTTCCTCATGGTTTTCATTGAGAACCTTGCCAAGAGCGTTTTCGCAAAATCTGCAAAAGGACACACGGTGGCGCTCCGAGACCACAAATAAACTCAGCTCCCAAAGAAGACGCTTTCTGAGAAACGGCTTTGTGCTGTGTGAATTCGACTCACTGTGTTCCAGTTGTATTTCGTGGAGCCGTTTCCTAGCACTGTTTTGGTGGAATCTGAGAACTGATATTTCGGATCCCTTTGAAGACTACAGGGCCAAAGGAAATCTCCGCCGATACAAATGAGAAAGAAGCTTTCTGAGAAACTTCTTTGTGACCTGTGAATTCATCTCCAGAGTTACACCTTTCTCCTCATGAAGCCGTTTGCTAAGACAGTTCTCGTGGAGTTTGCAAAGTGATATTGGGAGCCCAGTGAGGGCTATGGTGAAAAAGGAAATATCCTCTGAGAAAAACGGGAAAGAAGCGTTCTGAGAAACTGCATTGTGACCGATAAATGCAACTCACAGAGTTACCCTTTCCTTTTCATGGATCCGTTGGCTAACCCTCTTTTCTTGAAATCTGCATTGGGATATTTCGTAGCGCAACGAAGCTTGCGGTGACAAAGGAGATATCCTCAGAGAAAAACTAGAAAGTAGCTTTCTGAGAAACTTCTCTGTGATAAGTGAATTCATCACACAGAGTTACAACTTAGTCTTCATGAAGCAGTTTACTGGCAGTGTTTTCGTGGAATCTGGAAAGTGATATTTGGGAGCGCATTGAGGCCTATGGTGAAAAAGGAAATATCCTCAGATAACAGCTAGAAAGAAGCTTTCTGAGAGATTGCTTTCTGATGTGTGAATTCATCATACAGAGTTTCACCTTTCCCCTCTGGTAGCAGTTTGCTACCACTCTTTTCGTGGATTCTGCAAAGTGGTACTTGGGAGCTCATCGTAGCCTATGGTGAAAAGGGAAATATGCTCAGACCAAAACTGGAAGGAAGCCTTCTGAGAAACTGCATTGCCATGTATCAGTGCAACTCAAAGAGTTACACTTATCTCTTCAGTCATCAGTGTGCCAACACAGTTTTTTTGTATTCTGAAACGGGATACATCTTAGCGCAAGGAAGCTTACGGGGTCAAAAGAAATGTCCTCATATAAAATCTAGACAGGAGCTTTCGTAGAATCTTCTCTGTGATGTGTGAATTCATCTCACTGAGTAACAGTTACATTTCAAGGAGCAGTCGGATACCACTGTCTTTGAGGAAACTGAGAACGGTTAGTTTGGGTCGCCTTGAGGCCTACGCTGATAAGGGAAATATCCTACATTCAAAACGTGAAGGAAGCTTTGTCAGAAACTTCTCTGTGATATGTGACTTCCTCTCATAGAGTTACAACTTAGTATTCATGCAGCAGTTAGCTGACAGTGTTTTCATGGAATCATGAAAGTGATATTTGGGAACGCATTGAGGCCTATGGTGAAAAAGGAAATATCCTCAGAGAATAGCTAGAAAGAAGCTTTCTGAGAGATTGCTTTCTGATCTGTAACTTCATCTCACAGTGTTACATTATTATTTCCTGCAACCTTTTGCTAGCACTGTCTTTGTGGATTCTGAGCACTGATGTTTCCGAATGGTTTGATGAGTCTAAGGACACAGGAAATATCTTCCGAGAAAAACTTTAATGAAGCTTTCTGAGAAACTGCTTTGTGATGCGTGAATTCCTTTCACAGTGTTACACCACTCTTTCATCGAGGAGTTTGCTAGCACTGATTTTCTGGAATCTCTGACGTGACATCCTGGATATCGTGGAATCCCATGC
Organism: Piliocolobus tephrosceles; assembly: GCF_002776525.5. NCBI lineage: Eukaryota > Metazoa > Chordata > Mammalia > Primates > Cercopithecidae > Piliocolobus > Piliocolobus tephrosceles. The sequence goes on along the minus strand of NW_022324746.1, from coordinate 1,484 downwards.
TGAATAGTGAGATATCCTCAGACAAATCTGCAGAAAAGCCTTCTCAGAAACTTCTTGGTTGTGGGTGAATTCTGCTCACAGAGTTTCCTCATGGTTTTCATTGAGAACCTTGCTAAGAGCTTTTTCGCAGGATCTGCAAAGGGACACACGGTGGCGCTCCGAGACCACAAATAACCTCAGCTCCCAGAGAAAGACGCTTTCTGAGAAACGGCTTTGTGCTGTGTGAATTCAACTCACTGTGTTCCAGTGGTATTTCATGGAGCCGTTTCCTAGCCGCGTTTTGGTGGAATCTGAGAACTGATATTTCGGATCCCTTTGAAGACTACAGGGCCAAAGGAAATCTCTGACGATACATACAAATGAGAAAGAAGCTTTCTGAGAAACTTCTTTGTGACCTGTGAATTCATCTAACAGAGTTACACCTTTCTCCTCATGAAGCCGTTTGCTAAGACAGTTCTCGTGGAGTTTGCAAAGTGATTTTGGGAGCCCAGTGAGGGCTATGGTGAAAAAGGAAATATTCTCAGAGAAAAACTGGAAAGGAGCGTTCTGAGAAACTGCATTGTGACAGGTGAATGTAACTCACAGAGTTACCCTTTCCTTTTCATGGATCCGTTGCCTAACTCTGTTTTCTTGAAATCTGCATTGGGATATTTTGTAGCGCAATGAAGCTTGCGGTGACAAAGGAGATATCGTCAGAGAAAAACTAGAAAGTAGCTTTCTGAGAAACTGCTCTGTGATAAGTGAATTCATCTCAGAGAGTTACAACTTAGTCTTCATGAAGCAGTTTGCTGGCAGTGATTTCGTAGAATCTGGAAAGTGATATTTGGGAGCCCATTGAGGCCTATAGTGAAGAAGGAAATATCCCCAGATAACAGCTAGAAAGAAGCTTTCTGAGAGATTGCTTTCTGATGTGTGAATTGATCATACAGAGTTTCAGCTTTCCCTTCTGGTAGCAGTTTGACACCACTCTTTTCGTGGATTCAGGAAAGTGAAATTTGGAAGCTCCTTGTGGCCATTTGTGAAAGCGGAAATATGCTCAGACCAAAACTGGAAGGAAGCCTTCTGAGAAACTGCATTGCCACGTGTGAATGCAACTCACAGAGTTACACTTATCTCTACAGTCATGAATTTGGCAACACAGTTTGCTTGTAATCTGAAACAGGATACATCTTAGAGCAATGAAGCTTATGGTGTCAAAAGAAATATCCTCATAAAAAATCTAGAAGGAAGCTTTCTTAGAAACTTCTCTGTGATGTGTGAATTCATCTCACAGAGTTACAGTTACATTTCAAGCAGCATTCGGTTACCAGTGTCTTTGAGGAAACTGAGAAGGGCTAGTTTGGGTCGCTTTGAGACCTACGCTGATAAAGGAAATATCCTACATTAAAAACGAGAAAGAAGCTTTGTGAGAAACTTCTTTGTGATATGTAAATTCATCTCACAGAGTTACAATTAATTCTTCATGCAGCAGTTTGCTGACAGTG
>NW_022324745.1:0-6096 GCF_002776525.5 Piliocolobus tephrosceles | reverse complement strand
CACTGTCAGCAAACTGCTGCATGAAGAATTAATTGTAACTCTGTGAGCGGAGTTCACATATCAAAAAGAAGTTTCTCACAAAGCCTCTTTCTCGTTTTTAATGTAGGATATTTCCTTTATCAGCGTAGGTCTCAAAGCGACCCAAACTAGCCCTTCTCAGTTTCCTCAAAGACACTGGTAACCGAATGCTGCTTGAAATGAAACTGTAACTCTGTGAGATGAATTCGCACATCACAGAGAAGTTTCTAAGAAAGCTTCTTTCTAGATTTTTTATATGAGGATATTTCTTTTGACACCGTAAGCTTCATTGCCCTAAGATGTATCCCGTTTCAGATTACAAGCAAACTGTGTTGCCAAATTGATGACTGTAGAGATAAGTGTAACTCTGTGAGTTGCATTCACACATGGCAATGCAGTTTCTCAGAAGGCTTCCTTCCAGTTTTGGTCTGAGCATATTTCCGCTTTCACAGTAAGCCACAAGGAGCTTCCAAATTTCACTTTCCTGAATCCACGAAAAGAGTGGTATCAAACTGCTACCAGAAGGGAAAGCTGAAACTCTGTATGATGAATTCACACATCAGAAAGCAATCTCTTAGAAAGCTTCTTTCTAGGTCTTATGTGAGGATATTTGCTTTTTCATCATAGGCCTCAATGCACTCCCAAATATCACTTTCCAGATTCCACGAAAACACTGTCAGCAAACTGCTGCATGAAGACTAAGTTGTAACTCTGTGAGAGGAAGTCACATATCACTGAGAAGTTTCTCACAAAGCTTCTTTCACGTTTTGAATGGAGGATATTTCCCTTATCAGCGTAGGCCTCAAGGCGACCCAAACTAGCCGTTCTCAGTTTCCTCAAAGACAGTGGTATCCGACTGCTGCCGGAAATGTAACTGTAACTCTGTGAGACGAATTCACACATCACAGAGAAGATTCTCAGAAAGCTCATTTCTAGATTTTATATGAGGATATTTCTTTTGACCCCGTAAGCTTCATTGCACTAAGATGTATCCCGTTTCAGAATACAAGAAAACTGTGTTGGCAAACTGATGACTGAAGAGATAAGTGTAACTCTGTGAGTTGCATTCACACGTGGCAATGCAGTTTCTCAGAAGGCTTCCTTCCAGTTTTGGTCTGAGCATAATTCCCTTTTCACCATAGGCTACGATGAGCTCCCAAGTATCACGTTCCAGAATCCACGAAAAGATTGGTAGCAAACTGCTACCCTTAGAAGGGAAAGGTGAAACTCTGTATGATGAATTCACACGTCAGAAAGCAATCTGTCAGAAAGCTTCTTTCTAGTTATTATGTGAGGATATTTGCTTTTTCACCATAGGCCTCAATGCGCTCCCAAATATCCTTTCCAGATTCCACGAAAACACTGTCAACAAATTGCTGCATGAAGAATTCATTGTAACTCTCTGAGAGGAATTCACATATCACAAAGAAGTTTCTCACAAAGCTTCTTTCTCGTTTTTAATGGAGGATATTTCCTTTCTCAGCGTAGGCCTCAAAGCGACCCAAACTAGCCGTTCTCAGTTTCCTCAAAGACAGTGGTAACCGACTGCTGCTTGAAATGTAACTGTAACTCTGTGAGATGAATTCACACATCACAGAGAGGTTTCTAAGAAAGCTTCTTTCTAGATTTTTTATGAGGATAATTCTTTTGACACTGTAAGCTTCATTGCGCTAAGATGTATCCCCTTTCAGATTACAAGCAAACTGTGTTGGCAAATTGATGACTGTAGAGATAAGTGTAACACTGTGGGTTGCATTCACACGTGGCAATGCAGTTTCTCAGAAGGCTTCCTTCCAGTTTTTGTCTGAGCATATTTCCCTTTTCACCATAGGCCCCAATGGGCTTCCAAATTTCACTTTCCAGAATCCAGGAAAAGACTGGTAGCAAACTGCTACCAGAAGGGAAAGGTGAAACTCTGTATCATGAATACACACATCAGAAAGCAATCTCTCAGAAATCTTCTTTCTAGCTGTTATCTGAGGATATTTCCTTTTTCACCCTAGACCTCAATGCGCTCCCAAATATCACTTGCAGATTCCACGAAAACACTGCCAGCAAACTGCTTCATGAAGACTAAGTTGTAACTCTGTGAGATGAATTCACTTATCACAGAGAAGTTTCTCTGAAAGCTACTTTCTAGTTTTTCTCTGAGGATATCTCCTTTGTCACCGTAAGCTTCATTGTGCTATGAAATATCCCAATGCAGATTTCAAGAAAACATGGTTAGACAACGGATCCATGAAAAGGAAAGTGTAACTCTGTGAATTGCATTCACCTGTCACAATGCAGTTTCTCAGAGCGCTCCTTTCCAGTTTTTCTCTGAGGATATTTCCTTTTTCACCATGGCCCTCACTGGGCTCCCAATATCACTTTGCAAACTCAACGAGAACTGTCTTAGCAAACGGCTTCATGAGGAGAAAGTTGTAACTCTGTGAGATGAATTCACAGGTCACAAAGAAGTTTCTCAGAAAGCTTCTTTCTCATTTGTATCGGCGGAGATCTCCTTTGGCCCTATAGTCTTCAAAGGGATCCGAAATATCAGTCCTCAGATTCCACCAAAACGTGGCTAGGAAATGGCTCCAGGAAATACAACTGGAACACAGTGAGTTGAATTCACACAGGACAAAGCCGTTTCTCAGAAAGCGTCTTTCTTTGGGAGCTGCGTTTATTTGTGGTCTCAGAACGCCACCGTGTGTCCTTTTGCAGATTCTGCGAAAACGCTCTTAGCAAGCTTCTCAATGAAAACCATGAGGCAACTCTGTGAGCAGAATTCACCCACAACCAAGGAGTTTCTGAGAAGGCTTCTCTGCAGATTTTTCTGAGGATATCTCATTATTCAGCCTGGGGTTCCACGATATCCAGGATGTCACGTCAGAGATTCCAGAAAATCAGTGCTAGCAAACTCCTCCATGAAAGAGTGGTGCAACACTGTGAAATCAATTCACGCATCACAAAGCAGTTTCTCAGAAAGCTTCATTCAAGTTTTTCTCGGAAGATATTTCCTGTGTCCTTAGACTCTTCAAACCTATCGGAAATATCAGTGCTCAGAATCCACAATGACAGTGCTAGCCAATGGTTGCAGGAAATAGTAATGTACCTCTTTGAGATGAAGTTACAGATCAGAAAGCAATCTCCCAGAAAGCTTCTTTCTAGCTATTCTCTGAGGATATTTCCTTTTTCACCGTAGGCCTCCATGCGCTCCCAAATATCACTCTCCAGATTCCACGAAAACACTGTCAGCAAACTGCTGCATGAGGACTAAGTTGTAACTCTGTGAGATGAATTCACATATCACGGAGAAGTTTCTCATAAAGCTTCCTTCACGTTTTTAATGGAGGATATTTCCCTCATCAGCGTAGGCCTCAAGGCGACCCAAACTAGCCGTTCTCAGTTTCCTCAAAGACAGTGGTATTCGACTGCTCCTGAAATGTAACTGTAAGTCTATGAGATGAATTCACACATCACAGAGAAGATTCTCAGAAAGCTCATTTCTAGATTTTATATGAGGATATATCTTTTGACACCGTAAGCTTCATTGCGCTAAGATGTATCCCGTTTCAGATTACAAGCAAACTGTGTTGGCAAATTGATGACTGTAGTGATAAGTGTAACTCTGTGAGTTGCATTCACACATGGCAATGCAGTTTCTCAGAAGGCTTCCTTCCAGTTTTCCTCTGAGCATATTTCCCTTTTCACCATAGGCCATAATGAACTTCCAAATTTCACTTTCCAGAATCCACGAAAAGAATGGTAGAAAACTGCTAACAGAAGGGAAAGGTGAAACTGTGTATGATGAATTCACACATCAGAAAGCAATCTCTCAGAAAGCTTCTTTCTAGCTATTATCCGAGGATATTTCCTTTTTCATCATAGGCCTCAATGCGCTCCCAAATATCACTTTCCCGATTCCCTGAAAACACTGTCAGCAAACTGCTGCATGGAGACTAAGTTGTAACTCTGTGAGATGAATTCACATTTCACGAAGAATTTTCTCAGAAAGCTTCTTACACCTTTTTAATGGAGGATATTTCCTTTATCTGCGTAGGCCTCACTGCCAGCCAAACTAGCCCTTCTCAGTTTCCTCAAAGACAGTGTTAATCGACTGCTCCTTGAAATGTAACTGTAACTCTTTGATGTGAATTCACACCTCACAAGAAGTTTCTAAGAAGGCTTCTTTCTAGTTTTTATATGACGATATTTCCTTTAACCCTGCAAGCTTCATTGCACTAAGAAGTATCCCATTGCAGATTTCAAGAAAACTGTGTTAGCAAAGTCCTCACGGAAGACAAACGTTTAACTCTGTGAGTTGCATTCACACATCGCAATGCAGTTTCTCAGAAGGCTTCTTTCCAGTTTTTCTCTGAGGATATTTCCTTTTTCACCATAGCCCTCAATGAGCTCCCAAATATCACTGTGCGGAATCCATGACAACAGTGTTAGCAATCTGTTCCAAGAAGGGAAGGATGGAACTCTGTGTGATGAAGTCACACATCAGAAAGCAATCTTTCAGAAAGCTTCTCTCTAGTTATTATCTCAGGATATTTCCTTTTTCACCATGGGCCCCAAAGGGCTCCAAAATATCACTTGGCAGATCCCACGAAGAGAGTGTTAGCAAACTGCTTCCTGAGGAGTAAGATGTAACTCTGTGAGATGAATTCACAGATCACAAAGAAGTTTCTCAGAAAGCTTCTTTTAACATTTTTCACTGGTGTTATTTCCTTCATCAGTGTAGGCCTCAATGCGTTCCAAAGTTGCCCTTCTCAGGTTCCTCAAAGACAGTGTTAACGGACTGCTCCATGAAACATTAGTGTAACTCTGTGAGATAAATTCACACATCATCAGGAAGTTTCTCAGAAAGCTTCTTTCTCGTTTCCATCCGAGAATATTTCCTTTCTCACCGTAAGCTTCATTGCGCTAAGAAGCATCCCATTGCAGATTTAAGAAAACTGTGTTAGCAAACTCCTCACTGAAGAGAAACGTGTAACTCTGTGAGTTGCATTCACACATGGCCATGCAGTTTCTCAGAAGGCTTCTTCCCAGTTTTTCTCTGAGGATATTCCCTTTTTCATCGTAGCCCTCAATGAGTTCGCAAATATCACTGTGCAGAATCCAGGACAACAGTGTTAGCAAAGTGTTCCAAGAAGGGAAGGGTGGAACTCTGTTTGATGAAGTCAGACATCGTAAAGCAATCTTTCAGAAAGCTTCTCTCTAGTTATTATCTCAGGATATTTCCATTTTCAACATGGGCCCCAATGGGCTCCCAAATATCACTTTGCAGATTCCACGAAAAGAGTGTTAGCAAACTGCTTCCTGAGGACTAAGTTTTAACTCTGTGAGATGAATTCCTGTATCACAAAGAAGTTTCTCACAAAGCTTCTTTCACCTTTTTAATGGAGGATATTTCCTTTATCAGTGTAGGCCTCAATGCGACCCAAACTAGCCCGTCTCACTTTCCTCAAAGAAAGTGTTAACCGACTGCTCCTTGAAATGTATCTCTAACACTGTGAGATGAATTCACACATCATTGAGAAGTTTCTCAGAAAGCTTCTTTCTAGATTTTATATGACGAAATGTCTTTTGACACCGTAAGCTTCATTGCGCTAAGATGTATCCCGTTTCAGATTACTAGAAAACTGTTGGCAAACAGATGACTGAAGAGAAAAGTGTAACTCTTTGAGTTGCATTGACACATGGCAATGCAGTTTCTTAGAACGCTTCCTTCCAGTTTTTGTCTGAGAATATTTCCCTTTTTACCGTAGGCCACAATGAGCTCCCAAATCTCACTTTCCAGAATCCACGGAAAGAGTGTTAGCAAACTGCTACCAGAAGAGAAAGGTGAAACTCTGTATGATGAATTCACACATCAGAAAGCAATCTGTCAGAAAGCTTCTTTCTAGCTATTCTCTGAGGATATTTCCTTTTTCATCATAGGCCTCAATGCGCTCCCAAATATCACTTTAGAGATTCCACGAAAACACTGTCAGCAAACTGCTTCATGAAGACTAAGTTGTAACTCTGCGAGATGAATTCGCTTATCACAGAGAAGTTTCTCACAAAGCTACTTTCTAGTTTTTCTCT
>NW_022324744.1:0-5044 GCF_002776525.5 Piliocolobus tephrosceles | reverse complement strand
CACTTTCCAGATTCCACGAAAACACTGTCAGCAAACTGCTGCATGAGGAGTAAGTTGTACCTCTGTGAGATGAATTCATATATCACAGAGAAGTTTCTCATAAAGCTTCCTTCACGTTTTGAATGGAGGATATTTCCCTTATCAGCGAAGGCCTGAGGCGACCCAAACTAGCTGTTCTCAGTTCCCTCAAAGACAGTGGTATCCGACTGCTCCTTGATATGTAACTGTAACTCTATGAGATGAATTCACACATCACAGAGAAGATTCTCAGAAAGCTTATTTTTAGATTTTATATGAGGATATTTCTTTTGACCCTGTAAGCTTCATTGTGCTAAGATGTATCCCGTTTCACAATACAAGAAACCTGTGTTGGCAAACTGATGACTGAAGAGATAAGTGTAACACTGTGAGTTGCACTGATACTTGGCAATGCAGTTTCTCAGAAGCCTTCCTTCCAGTTTTGGTCTGAGCATATTTCCCTTTTCACCACAGGCTACGATGAGCTCCCAAGTATTACTTTCCAGAATCCACGAAAAGAGTGGTAGCAAACTGCTACCAGAGGGGAAAGGTGAAACTCTGTATGATGAATTCACACATCAGAAAACAATCTCTCAGAAAGCTTCTTTCTAGCTCTTATGTTAGGGTATTTGCTTTTTCACCATAGGTCTCAATGCGCTCCCAAATATCACTTTCCACATACCATGAAAACACTGTCAACGAACTGCTGCATGAGGACTAAGTTGTAACTCTGTGAGATGAATTCACATATCACAAAGAAATTTCTCACAAAGCTTCTTTCTCGTTTTTAATGGAGGATATTTCCTTTATCAGCGTAGGCCTCAAAGCGACCCAAACTAGCCTGTCTCAGTTTCCTCAGACAGTGGTTACCGACTGCTGCTTGAAATGTAACTGTAACTCTGTGAGATCAATTCACACATCACAGAGAAGTTTCTAAGAAAGCTTCTTTCTAGATTTTTTTTGAGGATATTTCTTTTGACACCGTAAGCTTCATTGCGCTAAGATGTATCCCGTTTCAGATTACAAGCAAACTGTCTTGGCAAATTGATGACTGTAGAGATAAGTGTAAGTCTGTCAGTTGTATTCACACGTGGCAATGCAGTTTCTCAGAAGGCTTCCTTCAAGTTTTTGTCTGAGCATATTTCCCTTTTCACCATAAGCCACAATGTGCTTCGAAATTTCACTTTCCAGAATCCAGGAAAAGAGTGGTAGCAAACTGCTACCAGAAGGGAAAGGTGAAACTCTGTATGATGAATACACACATCAGAAAGCAATCTCTCAGAAAGCTTCTTTCTAGCTGTTATCTGAGGATATTTGCTTTTTCACCATAGGCCTCAATGCGCTCCCAAATATCACTTTCCAGATTCCACGAAAACACTGCCAGCAAACTGCTTCATGAAGACTAAGTTGTAACTCTGTGAGATGAATTCACTTATCACAGAGAAGTTTCTCAGAAAGCTACTTTCTAGTTTTTCTCTGAGGATATCTCCTTTGTCACCGCAAGCTTCATTGCGCTACGAAATATCTCAATGCACATTTCAAGAAAAGAGGGTTAGCCAACGGATCCATGAAAAGGAATTGGTAACTCTGTGAGTTGCATTCACCTTTCACAATGCAGTTTCTCAGAACGCTCCTTTCCAGTTTTTCTCTGAGGATATTTTTTTTTTTCACCATAGCCCTCACTGGGCTCCCAAAATCAGTTTACAAACTCCACGAGAACTGTCTTAGCAAACGGCTTCATGAGGAGAAAGGTGTAACTTTGTGAGATGAATTCACAGGTCACAAAGAAGTTTCTCAGAAAGCTTCTTTCTCATTTGTATCGGCGGCAATTTCCTTTGTCCCTGTAGTCTTCAAAGGGATCCGAAATATCAGTTCTCAGATTCCACCAAAACGGGGCTAGGAAATGGCTTCACGAAATACAACTGGAACACAGTCAGTTGAATTCACAGAGCACAAAGCCGTTTCTCAGAAAGCGTCTTTCTTTGGGAGCTGCGTTTATTTGTGGTCTCGGAGCGCCACCGTGTGTCCTTTTGCAGATTCTGCGAAAACGCACTTAGCAAGCTTCTCAATGGAAACCATGAGGAAACACTGTGAGCTGAATTCACCCACAACCAAGAAGTTTCTGAGAAGGCTTCCCTGCAGATTTGTCTGAGGATATCACATTATTCAGCATGGGATTCCACGATATCCAGGATGTCACGTCAGAGATTCCAGAAAATCAGCGCTAGCAAACTCCTCCATGAAAGAGTGGTGCAACACTGTGAAATGAATTCACGCATCACAAAGCAGTTTCTCAGAAAGCTTCATTCAAGTTTTTCTCGGAAGATATTTCCTGGGTCCTTAGACTCTTCAAACCTATCGGAAATATCAGTACTCAGAATCCACAAAGACAGTGCTAGCAAATGGATGCAGGAAATAGTAATGTAACGCTTTGAGAAGAAGTTACAGATCAGAAAGCATTCTCTCAGAAAGTTTCTTTCTAGCTATTCTCTGAGGATATTTCCTTTTTCACCATAGAACTCCATGCGCTCCCAAATATCACTCTCCAGATTCCACGAAAACACTGTCAGCAAACTGCTGCATGAGGACTAATTTGTACCTCTGTGAGATGAATTCACATATCACAGAGAAGTTTCTCATAAAGCTTCCTTCACGTTTTGAATGGAGGATATTTCCCTTATCAGCGTAGGCCTCATAGGCGACCCAAACTAGCTGTTCTCCGTTTCCTCAAAGACAGTGGTATCCCACTGCTCCTAGAAATGTAACTGTAACTCTGTGAGATGTATTCCCACATCACAGAGAAGATTCTCAGAAAGGTCATTTCTATATTTTATATGAGGATATTTCTTTTGACCCCGTAAACTTCATTGCACTAAGATATATCGCGTTTCAGAAAAAAAGAAAACTGTGTTGGCAAACTGATGACTGAAGAGATAAGTATAAATCGGTGAGTTGCATTGATACATGGCAATGCAGTTTCTCAGAAGGCTTCCTTCCAATTTTGATCTGAGCATATTTCCCTTTTCACCATAGGCTACGATGATCTCCCAAGTATCACTTTCCAGAATCCACGAAAAGAGTGGTAGCAAACTGCTGCCAGAGGGGAAAGGTGAAACTCTGTATGGTGAATTCACACATCACAAAGCAATCTCTCAGAAAGCTTCTTTCTAGCTATTCTCTGAGGATATTTCATTTTTCACCATAGGCCTCAATGCGTTCCCAAATATCACTCTACAGATTCCACGAAAACACTGTCAGCAAACTGCTGCATGAGGACTAAGTTGTAACTCTGTGAGATGAATTCACATATGACAGAAAAGTTTCTCATAAAGCTTCCTTCACGTTTTTAATGGAGGATATTTCCCTTATCAGCGTAGGCCTGAAGGCGACCTAAACTAGCCCTTCTCAGTTTCCTCCAAGACAGTGGTTTCCACTGCTCCTTGAAATGTAACTGTAACTCTGTGAGATGAATTCACACATCACAGAGAAGATTCTCAGAAAGCTTATTTTTGGATTTTATGTGAGGATATTTCTTTTGACCCCGTAAGCTTCATTGCGCTAAGATGTATCCCGATTCAGAATACAAGAAAACTGTGTTGGCAAACTGATGACTGAAGAGATAAGTGTAACTCTGTGAGTTGCATTCACACATGGCTTCCTTCAAGTTTTTGTCTGAGCATATTTCCCTTTTCACCATAGGCCACAATGAGCTTCCAAATTTCACTTTCCAGAATCCAAGAAAAGAGTGGTAGCAAACTGCTACCAAAAGGGAAAGTTGAAACTCTGTATGATCAATTCACACATCAGAAAGCAATCTCTCAGAAAGCTTCTTTCTAGCTGTTATCTGAGGATATTTCCTTTCTCAACATATTCCTCAATGCGCTCCAATATCACTTTCCAGATTCCAAAAAAACACTGCCCGGAAACTGCTTCATGAAGACTAAGTTGTAACTCTGCGAGATGAATTCACTTATCACAGAGAAGTTTCTCAGAAAGCTACTTTCTAGTTTTTCTCTGACGATATCTCCTTTGTCGCTGTAAGCTTCATTGCGCTACGAAATATCCCAATGCAGATTTCAAGAAAACAGGGTTAGCCAACGGATCCATGAGTTGCATTCACCTGTCACAATGCAGTTTCTCAGAACGCTCCTTTCCCGTTTTTCGCTGAGGATATTTCCTTTTTCACCATAGCCCTCACTGGGCTCCCAGTATCACGTTGCAAACTCCAGGAGAACTGTCTTAGCAAACGGCTTCATGAGGAGAAAGGTGTGACTCTGTGAGATGAATTCACAGGTCACAAAGAAGTTTCTCAGAAAGCTTCTTTCTCATTTGTATGTATCGTCAGAGATTTCCTTTGGCCTTGTAGTCTTCAAAGGGATCCGAAATATCAGTTCTCAGATTCCACCAAAACAGGGCTAGGAAACGGCTCCACGAAATACCACTGGAACACAGTGAGTTGAATTCACACAGGACAAAGCCGTTTCTCAGAAAGCGACTTTCTTTGGGAGCTGCGTTTATATGTGGTCTCGGAGCACCACTGTGTGTCCTTTTGCAGATTCTGCGAAAACGCTCTTAGCAAGCTTCTCAATGAAAACCATGAGGAAACTCTGAGAGCAGAATTCACCCACAACAAAGAAGTTTCTGAGAAGGCTTCTCTGCAGATTTGTCCGAGGATATCACATTATTCAGCATGGGATTCCACGATATCCAGGATGTCACGTCAGAGATTCCAGAAAATCAGTGCTAGCAATCTCCTCCATGAAAGAGTGGTGTAACACTGTGAAATGAATTCACGCATCACAAAGCAGTTTCTCAGAAAGCTTCATTCAAGTTTTTCTCGGAAGATATTTCCTGTGTCCTTAGACTCATCAAACCATTCGGAAACATCAGTGCTCAGAATCCACAAAGACAGTGCTAGCAAAAGGTTGCAGGAAATAATAACGTAACACTGTGAGATGAAGTTACAGATCAGAAAGCAATCTCTCAGAAAGCTTCTTTCTAGCTATTCTCTGAGGATATTTCCTTT
>NW_022324742.1:0-3618 GCF_002776525.5 Piliocolobus tephrosceles | reverse complement strand
CTTTCTAGCTATTCTCTGAGGATATTTCCTTTTTCACCATAGGCCTCAATGCGCTCCCAAATATCACTTTCCAGATTCCACGAAAACACTGTCAGCCAACTGCTGCATGAAGAATTAATTGTAACTCTGTGAGAGCAATTCACATATCATAAAGAAGTTTCTCACAAAGCTTCTTTCTCGTTTTTAATGTAGGATATTTCCTTTATCAGCGTAGGTCTCAAAGCGACCCAAACTAGCCCTTCTCAGTTTCCTCAAAGACACTGGTAACCGAATGCTGCTTGAAATGTAACTGTAACTCTGTGAGATGAATTCACACATCACAGAGAAGTTTCTAAGAAAGCTTCCTTCTAGATTTTTTATGAGGATATTTCTTTTGACACCATAAGCTTCATTGCTCTAAGATGTATCCCGTTTCAGATTACAAGCAAACTGTGTTGCCAAATTCATGACTGTAGAGATAAGTGTAACTCTGTGAGTTGCATTCACACATGGCAATGCAGTTTCTCAGAAGGCTTCCTTCCAGTTTTGGTCTGAGCATATTTCCGCTTTCACAATAGGCCACAAGGAGCTTCCAAATTTCACTTTCCTGAATCCACGAAAAGAGTGGTGTCAAACTGCTACCAGAAGGGAAAGCTGAAACTCTGTATGATCAATTCACACATCAGAAAGCAATCTCTCAGAAAGCTTCTTTCTAGCTGTTATCTGAGGATATTTCCTTTTTCACCATAGGCCTCAATGCACTCCTAAATATCACTTTCCAGATTCCACGAAAACACAGTCAGCACACTGCTGCATGAAGACTAAGTTGTAACTCTGTAAGAGGAAGTCACATATCACAGAGAAGTTTCTCACAAAGCTTCTTTCACGTTTTGAATGGAGGATATTTCCCTTATCAGCGTAGGCCTCAAGGCGACCCAAACTAGCCGTTCTCAGTTTCCTCAAAGACTGTGGTATCCGACTGCTGCTGGAAATGTAACTATAACTCTGTGAGATGAATTCACATATCACAGAGTAGATTCTACGAAAGCTCATTTCTAGATTTTATATGAGGATATTTCTTTTGACCCCGTAAGCTTCATTGCGCTAAGATGTATCCCAATTCAGAATACAAGAAAACTGTGTTGGCAAACTGATAACTGAAGAGATAAGTGTAACTCTGTGAGTTGCATTCACACGTGGCAATGCAGTTTCTCAGAAGGCTTCCTTCCAGTTTTTGTCTGAGCATAATTCCCTTTTCACCATAGGCTACGATGAGCTCCCAAGTATCACGTTCCAGAATCCACGAAAAGATTGGTAGCAAACTGCTACCAGAGGGGAGAGGTGAAACTCTGTATGATGAATTCACACATCAGAAAGCAATCTCTCAGAAAGCTTCTTTCTAGCTATTATGTGAGGATATTTGCTTTTTCACCATAGGCCTCAATGCGCTCCCAAATATCCTTTCCAGATTCCACGAAAACACTGTCAGCAAACTGTAGCATGAAGAATTAATTGTAACTCTCTGAGAGGAATTCACATATCACAAAGAAGTTTCTTACAAAGCTTCTTTCTCGTTTTTAATGGAGGATATTTCCTTTATCAGCGTAGTCCTCAAAGCGACCCAAACTAGCCCTTCTCAGTTTCCTCAAAGACAGTGGTAACCGACTGCTGCTTGAAATGTAACTGTAACTCTGTGAGAAGAATTCACACATCACAGAGAAGTATCTAAGAAAGCTTCTTTCTAGATTTTTTATGAGGATAATTCTTTTGACACCGTTAGCTTCATTGCGCTAAGATGAATCCCCTTTCAGATTACAAGCAAACTGTATTGGCAAATTGATGACTGTAGTGATAAGTGTAACTGTGTGAGTTGCATTCACACGTGGCAATGCAGTTTCTCAGAAGGCTTCTTTCCAGTTTTTCTCTGAGGATATTTCCTTTTTCACCATAGCCCTCAAGGAGCTCCCAAATATCACTTTCCAGAATCCACGAAAAGAGTGTTAGCAAACTGTTCCAAGAAGGGAAGGGTGGAACTCTGTGTGATGAAGTCACACATCAGAAAGCAATCTTTCAGAAAGCTTCTCTCTAGTTATTATCTCAGGATATTTCCTTTTTCACCCTAGACCTCAATGCGCTCCCAAATATCACTTTGCAGATCCCACGAAAAGAGTGTTAGCAAACTGCTTCCTGAGGAGTAAGATGTAACTCTGTGAGATGAATTCACAGATCACAAAGAAGTTTCTCAGAAAGTTTCTTTCACGTTTTTCACTGGTGTTATTTCCTTCATCAGCGTAGGCCTCAATGCGTTCCAAAGTTGCCCTTCTCAGGTTCCTCAAAGACAGTGTTAACGGACTGCTCCATGAAACATTAGTGTAACTCTGTGAGATGAATTCACACATCACCAAGAAGTTTCTCAGAAAGCTTCTTTCTCGTTTCCATCTGAGGATATTTCCTTTCTCACCGTAAGCTTCATTGAGCTGAGAAGCATCCCATTGCAGATTTAAGAAAACTGTGTTAGCAAACTCCTCACTGAAGAGAAACATGTAACTCTGTGAGTTGCATTCACACGTGGCCATGCAGTTTCTCAGAAGGCTTCTTCCCAGTTTTTCTCTGAGGATATTCCCTTTTTCATCGTAGCCCTCAATGAGCTCGCAAATATCACTGTGCAGAATCCAGGACAACAGTGTTAGCAAAGTGTTCCAAGAAGGCAAGGGTGGAACTCTGTGTGATGAAGTCAGACATCATAAAGCAATCTTTCAGAAAGCTTCTCTCTAGTTATTATCTCAGGATATTTCCTTTTTCACCATGGGCCCCAATGGGCTCCCAAATATCACTTTACAGATTCCATGAAAAGCGTGTTAGCAAACTGCTTCCTGAGGACTAAGTTTTAACTCTGTGAGATGAATTCCCGTATCACAAAGAAGTTTCTCGCAAAGCTTCTTTCATCTTTTTAATGGCGGATATTTCCTTTATCAGCGTAGGCCTCAATGCGACCCAAAGTAGCCCATTTCACTTTCCTCAAAGAAAGTGTTAACCGACTGCTCCTTGAAATGCATATCTAACTCTGAGATGAATTCACACATCATAGAGAAGTTTCTCAGAAAGCTTCTTTCTAGATTTTATATGACGAAATGTCTTTTGACACCGTAAGCTTCATTGCGCTAAGATGTATCCCGTTTCAGATTACTAGAAAACTGTTGGCAAACAGATGACTGAAGAGAAAAGTGTAACTCTTTGAGTTGCATTGACACATGGCAATGCAGTTTCTCAGAACGCTTCTTTCCAGTTTTTGTCTGAGAATATTTCCCTTTTTACCGTAGGCCACAATGAGCTCCCAAATCTCACTTTCCAGAATCCACGGAAAGAGTGTTAGCAAACTGCTACCAGAAGGGAAAAGTGAAACTCTGTATGATGAATTCACACATCAGAAAGCAATCTGTCAGAAAGCTTCTTTATAGCTATTCTCTGAGGATATTTCCTTTTTCACCATAGGCCTCAATGCGCTCCCAAATATCACTTTCCAGATTCCACGAAAACACTGTCAGCAAACTGCTTCATGAAGACTAAGTTGTAACTCTGTGAGATGAATTCACTTATCACAGAGAAGTTTCTCACAAAGCTACTTTCTAGTTTTTCTCT
>NW_022324741.1:0-3385 GCF_002776525.5 Piliocolobus tephrosceles | reverse complement strand
CACTGTCAGCAAACTGCTGCATGAAGAATTAATTGTAACTCTGTGAGATGAATTTACATATCACAAAGAAGTTTCTCACAAAGCTTCTTTCTCGTTTTTAATGTAGGATATTTCCTTTATCAGCGTAGGTCTCAAAGCGACCCAAACTAGCCCTTCTCAGTTTCCTCAAAGACACTGGTAACCGAATGCTGCTTGAAATGTAACTGTAACTCTGTGAGATGAATTCACACATCACAGAGAAGTTTCTAAGAAAGCTTCCTTCTAGATTTTTTATGAGGATATTTCTTTTGACACCATAAGCTTCATTGCTCTAAGATGTATCCTGTTTCAGATTACAAGCAAACTGTGTTGCCAAATTCATGACTGTAGAGATAAGTGTAACTCTGTGAGTTGCATTCACACGTGGCAATGCAGTTTCTCAGAAGGCTTCCTTCCAGTTTTGGTCTGAGCATATTTCCGCTTTCACAAATGGCCACAAGGAGCTTCCAAATTTCACTTTCCTGAATCCACGAAAAGAGTGGTGTCAAACTGCTACCAGAAGGGAAAGCTGAAACTCTGTATGATCAATTCACACATCAGAAAGCAATCTCTCAGAAAGCTTCTTTCTAGCTGTTATCTGGGGATATTTCCTTCTTCACTATAGGCCTCAATGGGCTCCCAAATATCACTTTCCAGATTCTACGAAATCACTGCCAGCAAACTGCTTCATGAAGACTAAGTTGTAACTCTCTGAGATGAATTCACTTATCACAGAGCAGTTTCTCAGAAAGCTACTTTCTAGTTTTTCTCTGACGATATCTCCTTTGTCACCGCAAGCTTCATTGCGCTACAAAATATCCCAATGCAGATTTCAAGAAAACAGAGTTAGGCAACGGATCCATGAAAAGGAAAGGGTAACTCTGTGAGTTACATTCACCTGTCACAATGCAGTTTCTCAGAACGCTCCTTTCCAGTTTTTCTCTGAGAATATTTCCTTTTTCACCATAGCCCTCACTGGGCTCCCAAAATCACTTTGCAAACTCCACGAGAACTGTCTTAGCAAACGGCTTCATGAGGAGAAAGGTGTAACTCTGTTAGATGAATTCACAGGTCACAAAGAAGTTTCTCAGAAAGCTTCTTTCTCATTTGTATGTATCGTCAGAGATTTCCTTTGGCCCTGTAGTCTTCAAAGGGATCCGAAATATCAGTTCTCAGATTCCACCAAAACGCGGCTAGGAAACGGCTCCATGAAATACCACTGGAACACAGTGAGTTGAATTCACACAGCACAAAGCCGTTTCTCAGAAAGCGTCTTTCTCTGGGAGCTGAGGTTATTTGTGGTCTCGGAGCGCCACCGTGTGTCCCTTTGCAGATCCTGCGAAAAAGCTCTTAGCAAGGTTCTCAATGAAAACCATGAGGAAACTCTGTGAGCAGAATTCACCCACAACCAAGAAGTTTCTGAGAAGGCTTTTCTGCAGATTTGTCTGAGGATATCTCACTATTCAGCATGGGATTCCACGATATCCAGGATGTCACGTCAGAGATTCCAGAAAATCAGTGCTAGCAAACTCCTCGATGAAAGAGTGGTGTAACACTGTGAAAGGAATTCACGCATCACAAAGCAGTTTCTCAGAAAGCTTCATTAAAGTTTTTCTCGGAAGATATTTCCTGTGTCCTTAGACTCATCAAACCATTCGGAAACATCAGTGCTCAGAATCCACAAAGACAGTGCTAGCAAAAGGTTGCAGGAAATAATAATGTAACACTGTGAGATGAAGTTACAGATCAGAAAGCAATCTCTCAGAAAGCTTCTTTCTAGCTATTCTCTGAGGATATTTCCTTTTTCACCATAGGCCTCAATGCGTTCCCAAATATCACTTTCATGATTCCATGAAAACACTGTCAGCTAACTGCTGCATGAATACTAAGTTGTAACTCTATGAGAGGAAGTCACATATCACAGAGAAGTTTCTGACAAAGCTTCCTTCACGTTTTGAATGTAGGATATTTCCCTTATCAGCGTAGGCCTCAAGGCGACCCAAACTAACCGTTCTCAGTTTCCTCAAAGACAGTGGTATCCGACTGCTCCTTGAAATGTAACTGTTACTCAGTGAGATGAATTCACACATCACAGAGAAGATTCTACGAAAGCTCCTGTCTAGATTTTATATGAGGACATTTCTTTTGACCCCGTAAGCTTCCTTGCGCTAAGATGTATCCCGTTTCAGAATACAAAAAAACTGTGTTGGCACACTGATGACTGAAGAGATAAGTGTAACTCTTTGAGTTGCACTGATACATGGCAATGCAGTTTCTCAGAAGGCTTCCTTCCAGTTTTGGTCTGAGCATATTTCCCTTTTCACCATAGGCTACGATGAGCTCCCAAGTACCACTTTGCAGAATCCACGAAAAGAGTGGTAGCAAACTGCTACCAGAGGGGAAAGGTGAAACTCTGTATGATGAATTCACACATCAGAAAGCAATCTCTCAGAAAGCTTCTTTCTAGCTGTTATCTGAGGATATTTCCTTTTTCACCATAGGCCTCAATGCGCTCCCAAATATCACTTTCCAGATTCCACGAAAACACTGCCAGTAAACTGCTTCATGAAGACTAAGTTGTAACTCTGTGTGATGAATTCACTTATCACAGAGAAGTTTCTCAGAAAGCTACTTTCTAGTTTTTCTCTGAGGATATCTCCTTTGTCACCGCAAGCTTCGTTGCGCTACGAAATATCCCAATGCAGATTTCAAGAAAAGAGGGTTAGCCAACGGATCCATGAAAAGGAAAGGGTAACTCTGTGAGTTGCATTTATCGGTCACAATGCAGTTTCTCAGAACGCTTCTTTCCCGTTTTTCTCAGAGGATATTTCCTTTTTCACCATAGCCCTCACTGGGCTCCCAATATCACTTTGCAAACTCCACGAGAACTGTCTTAGCAAACGGCTTCATGAGGAGAAAGGTGTAACTCTGGAGATGAATTCACAGGTCACAAAGAAGTTTCTCAGAAAGCTTCTTTCTCATTTGTATCGGCGGAGATTTCCTTTGGCCCTGTAGTCTTCAAAGGGATCCGAAATATCAGTTCTCAGATTCCACCAAAACAGTGCTAGGAAACGGCTCCACGAAATACAACTGGAACACAGTGAGTCGAATTCACACAGCACAAAGCCGTTTCTCAGAAAGCGTCTTCTTTGGGAGCTGAGTTTATTTGTGGTCTCGGAGCGCCACCGTGTGTCCTTTTGCAGATTTTGCGAAAACGCTCTTGGCAAGGTTCTCAATGAAAACCATGAGGAAACTCTGTGAGCAGAATTCACCCACAACAAAGAAGTTTCTGAGAAGCCTTCTCTGCAGATTTGTCTGAGCATATCTCATTATTCAGCATGGGATTCCACGATATCCAGGATGTCAC
>NW_022324740.1:1465-3028 GCF_002776525.5 Piliocolobus tephrosceles | reverse complement strand
AAAAAAAAAAAAAAAAAAGACACACACGACACGGGGTCTTTACCACCAGGTGAGAAAGACAGACACTCACCAAAGATTCACACTTACAGAAGTACAATAACAAAGTCAGGTCTGCACTAGGAAGGAGAGGAGCATCCTCCCACAAGAATATTCAATAGAGAAACTGACCCAGGAGATGGAGTCAGAGAAGGCTTCCTGGAGGAGGTGATGTTAGGCTGAATGCCAAAGGAAGGGTGGGAGGTGAATGGAAAGTCTTTCAGGGAGAGGCAATTGCTTGGGCAAAGGCCCTGGGATAACAGGAAATAAAAGACGACGGGGAGATTGAAGGGCAGAGAGCAAATGCTGGAGAGGGTTAGAGCTCTGTGGTAGACAGAGGCCAGGTCTCGCAGGGCCTCGAGGGCCTTCTGAAGGATTTTGGTCATTACTTGAAGAACAATAATAATCCATTGAAGAGATATAAGCAGAGGTAGGGGCTTAACGTAATTGGACCTATGTTTCCAAAAGACCACCCCGGCCACAGTATAGATTATTATGGTTACGATTATTACCAGCTGAAACCCATTTTGGGAGCCAAGACAAGTGCCCAAATAACACAGAGCCCCCAATGTGAGGCTCCGTGCCCCGAACAGCCTTCCCTCACTGAACAGAAGTTCAGTAGCCCAGCGTTGCAGAGCATGGGCCATACGTAGACTGCCTGGCTTGAATCCAGTTTTATTCCTTTCTAGCAACGTGACTTGGGGCAAGTTACTTCACCTCTCCACGCCCCCATTACTCCAAATATGTAAAATGGAGATGGTGCTAATAATAGCCACTACATCATAAGGATATTGCACAGATTAGGCAAATTAATATTTCTTCAGCACTATGCAAGCGATGACTAAATAAAGCATCAGTCACGACGCAGGTAGCCGGCACGTTACAGAGGGTGAGGCCCTGAAGCATTATGACCAATTCTAATGGCAATGTACAACATTAGGATTTTTCAGTGGCTATGAGAATGGATGCTGCCACAGAATGCCAGGGTTTTGTCCTGGTTCAAAGAAACTTTGGAAATTTTAATAAGTTCTTTATTGTATGCTTTACTGAACCTCCATCCCCTGACACATTTCAGGGATGGCCCAGAGTGACAGATTCGTGTGTGCTGAGACCTGCTGTTCAGGACGTTGCTCGCTTACAGGGCTGCCCAACCCTCCTCCACCTCATGGCCTTGGGCGAGTCATTTTACTTCCCTTTAGAGTTAAAGATGTGGTTTCTGGCCGGGCATAGTGGCTTATGCCTATAGTCCCAGCACTTTGGGAGGCCGAGGCGGGCGGATCACGAGGTCAGGAGATCGAGACCATCGTGGCTAACATAGTGAAACCCCGTCTCTACTAAAAATACAAAAAATTAGCCAGGCATGGTGGTGGGTGCCTGTAGTCCCAGCTACTCGGGAGGCTGAGGCAGGAGAATGGCGTGGACCCAGGAGGCGGAGTTTGCAGTGAGCCGAGATCACGCCACTGTACTCCAGCCTGGGCGACAGAGCAAGACTCCATCTCAAAAAAAAAAAAAAAAAAAAAAAAAAAA
>NW_022324740.1:0-1365 GCF_002776525.5 Piliocolobus tephrosceles | reverse complement strand
AAAAAAAAAAAAAAAAAAAAAAAAAAAAAAAAAAAAAAAGGTGTAGTTTCTAAGAGAGGTTTCAAACTGTGCTCTGCCAATGTCCCTGCCTGGAAGGGAATTGGTCCTGGGGTGAGGGGCAGAGTGAGGGGACAGGAGTCCAGCAGCCCTACCCACCCCACAACACACATTTCACCCAGAACAGTGGAGCTCTCAGCAGCTTTGCACATTAAACTGGCACATAAGACTTTACATGAACACAAGCTTCTGATGCCAAAAACTATTTGAAAAGCAGCTCGTCTCAGTTCCCCTACAGCCTACAACCTTTGGTCTGCATGTCAACACCAGACATATTCACGATTTACGGGCGGATTATAACTGGCTTTGCCAGCTCTCTCATTCTCAGAGCGGGGTAAAAGGGAAGAATGTGGGTTCCCTGCATTCAGAGCTGACGCCCACATTCCTAGCTCAGCCTTCAGAGGCTCTGTAAGATGAGGTTGAGGCCGGGCACGATGGCTCATGACTATAATCCCAGCACTTTTGGAGGCCAAGGCCAGAGGATCACTTAAGGCCAGAAGTTGGAGACCAGCCTGGCCAACATAGTGAAACCACGTCTTTACTAAAAATACAAAAAATAGCCGGGCATTGTGGTGTGTGCCTGTAATCCCAGCCACTTGGGAGGCTGAGGCAGGAGAATAGCTTGAACCCGGGAAGCAGAGATTGCAGTGAGCCAAGATCGTGGCACTGCACTCCAGCCTGGGCAGCAGAGCAAGACTCCATCCCAAAAAAAAAGAAAAAAAACAATGAGGTTGATAGGACCTGCCCCCACCCTGCCCCAGAGATGAGGAGGTCCCATGCTAGGTCAGGACAAGGCAGAGGCCTGGCTTCCCCGCAAGCCGTCCACCCACAGCCTGTGCGGTTCTCCAGAGACAAAGAGGGCAGGGTGGCCCCTAAACTTCAAAGGCCCCTCCCAGGAAGTTTCAGGGCTGAAACCCACTTTTATAGTGGTTCACTTTTATAGACCAACTGTGCTCCGAGAGAGACAGGCTGCCATTTCATTTGATCACTTGGTTACTGTATTTTCAGATTTTTTTCTTTCTCCATTTTCCATTTCTTGATCATTTCCTGCAGATAAAGGGAAGTCCCCAGGCTAAGTCAGATGAAGACTCTGGTCCTTTTTTAATAGGGTGTCCAAGACTACACACCTAAAGAATACACACACACCAACACCCCACACACATACACACACACATACACACACCCTCTTCTACTGCACATGTGTTCGTGCACACACAAACGTGTTCCCCACACACACCTACCACACACACACCCAGAAACACACACAGAAACAAACACACCTGCTCCCACACCAACCAAAGCCAAAAG
>NW_022324739.1:1663-3028 GCF_002776525.5 Piliocolobus tephrosceles | reverse complement strand
CTTTTGGCTTTGGTTGGTGTGGGAGCAGGTGTGTTTGTTTCTGTGTGTGTTTCTGGGTGTGTGTGTGGTAGGTGTGTGTGGGGAACACGTTTGTGTGTGCACGAACACATGTGCAGTAGAAGAGGGTGTGTGTATGTGTGTGTGTATGTGTGTGGGGTGTTGGTGTGTGTGTATTCTTTAGGTGTGTAGTCTTGGACACCCTATTAAAAAAGGACCAGAGTCTTCATCTGACTTAGCCTGGGGACTTCCCTTTATCTGCAGGAAATGATCAAGAAATGGAAAATGGAGAAAGAAAAAAATCTGAAAATACAGTAACCAAGTGATCAAATGAAATGGCAGCCTGTCTCTCTCGGAGCACAGTTGGTCTATAAAAGTGAACCACTATAAAAGTGGGTTTCAGCCCTGAAACTTCCTGGGAGGGGCCTTTGAAGTTTAGGGGCCACCCTGCCCTCTTTGTCTCTGGAGAACCGCACAGGCTGTGGGTGGACGGCTTGCGGGGAAGCCAGGCCTCTGCCTTGTCCTGACCTAGCATGGGACCTCCTCATCTCTGGGGCAGGGTGGGGGCAGGTCCTATCAACCTCATTGTTTTTTTTCTTTTTTTTTGGGATGGAGTCTTGCTCTGCTGCCCAGGCTGGAGTGCAGTGCCACGATCTTGGCTCACTGCAATCTCTGCTTCCCGGGTTCAAGCTATTCTCCTGCCTCAGCCTCCCAAGTGGCTGGGATTACAGGCACACACCACAATGCCCGGCTATTTTTTGTATTTTTAGTAAAGACGTGGTTTCACTATGTTGGCCAGGCTGGTCTCCAACTTCTGGCCTTAAGTGATCCTCTGGCCTTGGCCTCCAAAAGTGCTGGGATTATAGTCATGAGCCATCGTGCCCGGCCTCAACCTCATCTTACAGAGCCTCTGAAGGCTGAGCTAGGAATGTGGGCGTCAGCTCTGAATGCAGGGAACCCACATTCTTCCCTTTTACCCCGCTCTGAGAATGAGAGAGCTGGCAAAGCCAGTTATAATCCGCCCGTAAATCGTGAATATGTCTGGTGTTGACATGCAGACCAAAGGTTGTAGGCTGTAGGGGAACTGAGACGAGCTGCTTTTCAAATAGTTTTTGGCATCAGAAGCTTGTGTTCATGTAAAGTCTTATGTGCCAGTTTAATGTGCAAAGCTGCTGAGAGCTCCACTGTTCTGGGTGAAATGTGTGTTGTGGGGTGGGTAGGGCTGCTGGACTCCTGTCCCCTCACTCTGCCCCTCACCCCAGGACCAATTCCCTTCCAGGCAGGGACATTGGCAGAGCACAGTTTGAAACCTCTCTTAGAAACTACACCTTTTTTTTTTTTTTTTTTTTTTTTTTTTTTTTTTTTTTT
>NW_022324739.1:0-1563 GCF_002776525.5 Piliocolobus tephrosceles | reverse complement strand
TTTTTTTTTTTTTTTTTTTTTTTTTTTTGAGATGGAGTCTTGCTCTGTCGCCCAGGCTGGAGTACAGTGGCGTGATCTCGGCTCACTGCAAACTCCGCCTCCTGGGTCCACGCCATTCTCCTGCCTCAGCCTCCCGAGTAGCTGGGACTACAGGCACCCACCACCATGCCTGGCTAATTTTTTGTATTTTTAGTAGAGACGGGGTTTCACTATGTTAGCCACGATGGTCTCGATCTCCTGACCTCGTGATCCGCCCGCCTCGGCCTCCCAAAGTGCTGGGACTATAGGCATAAGCCACTATGCCCGGCCAGAAACCACATCTTTAACTCTAAAGGGAAGTAAAATGACTCGCCCAAGGCCATGAGGTGGAGGAGGGTTGGGCAGCCCTGTAAGCGAGCAACGTCCTGAACAGCAGGTCTCAGCACACACGAATCTGTCACTCTGGGCCATCCCTGAAATGTGTCAGGGGATGGAGGTTCAGTAAAGCATACAATAAAGAACTTATTAAAATTTCCAAAGTTTCTTTGAACCAGGACAAAACCCTGGCATTCTGTGGCAGCATCCATTCTCATAGCCACTGAAAAATCCTAATGTTGTACATTGCCATTAGAATTGGTCATAATGCTTCAGGGCCTCACCCTCTGTAACGTGCCGGCTACCTGCGTCGTGACTGATGCTTTATTTAGTCATCGCTTGCATAGTGCTGAAGAAATATTAATTTGCCTAATCTGTGCAATATCCTTATGATGTAGTGGCTATTATTAGCACCATCTCCATTTTACATATTTGGAGTAATGGGGGCGTGGAGAGGTGAAGTAACTTGCCCCAAGTCACGTTGCTAGAAAGGAATAAAACTGGATTCAAGCCAGGCAGTCTACGTATGGCCCATGCTCTGCAACGCTGGGCTACTGAACTTCTGTTCAGTGAGGGAAGGCTGTTCGGGGCACGGAGCCTCACATTGGGGGCTCTGTGTTATTTGGGCACTTGTCTTGGCTCCCAAAATGGGTTTCAGCTGGTAATAATCGTAACCATAATAATCTATACTGTGGCCGGGGTGGTCTTTTGGAAACATAGGTCCAATTACGTTAAGCCCCTACCTCTGCTTATATCTCTTCAATGGATTATTATTGTTCTTCAAGTAATGACCAAAATCCTTCAGAAGGCCCTCGAGGCCCTGCGAGACCTGGCCTCTGTCTACCACAGAGCTCTAACCCTCTCCAGCATTTGCTCTCTGCCCTTCAATCTCCCCGTCGTCTTTTATTTCCTGTTATCCCAGGGCCTTTGCCCAAGCAATTGCCTCTCCCTGAAAGACTTTCCATTCACCTCCCACCCTTCCTTTGGCATTCAGCCTAACATCACCTCCTCCAGGAAGCCTTCTCTGACTCCATCTCCTGGGTCAGTTTCTCTATTGAATATTCTTGTGGGAGGATGCTCCTCTCCTTCCTAGTGCAGACCTGACTTTGTTATTGTACTTCTGTAAGTGTGAATCTTTGGTGAGTGTCTGTCTTTCTCACCTGGTGGTAAAGACCCCGTGTCGTGTGTGTCTTTTTTTTTTTTTTTTTT
>NW_022324738.1:0-2492 GCF_002776525.5 Piliocolobus tephrosceles | reverse complement strand
GCTGCATTTTCGCGCGCGCGGGAAGAGTTGGGGGTGGGGGATGAAGAACCCGGAAGTGCACCATCTTGCCTCAGTTCGTCCAAACAGTCCAACCTTTTATTGATAATAGTGATAAAGGGGCGCCGTGGTCTGTCTGGCTACTTCCTGCTGTTAAGGGGCGTCGTTAAGGTCAGGGCCCATGGTTGGTATTTGGACGTACGGATGAAGAATAAAATAAGGCACAGTATTAGTATAGGAATGAGGAATGGAAGCATTTGTTGGAATATGGGCAAAACCCAGAAGGATAGTCCTGGCAAGGTTGGGGAGTATGAGATAGTTAAGAAAATTTAGTAAGTTTGAGGCGAGTGAGGGAAAGCCAAACTGATTTCCACTGATTGCTTTCGGTAGGGGCCCTTTTTAGTTGGGAATGAGGAATGAGTGCGCAAAGTACTTGTTGGCCAGGCAGCAATTAAGGATTGGAGTTTTTGGTGGAGTGGATGCCTTTCCACTTACTCCTACTACAGAGATATTGGATGGAAGGCTAGGTCCAGAGAAGGACGGCAAAACAGAATAGGTAGCCTCGCTGTTGATTAAAAAATTGTCTTACCCGCTACCAGGAGAGTTACCCACGGCTCGGCGAGGGTGATGGGGGTCCCCGAGTCTCGGCAGCTTCAGTTGTCATCGTCCAGATGTAGGAGCTGGAAGGAGCTCCCAGGATCCTGGGAAAGGGGGTCACGTGGAGGCGCGGCACCTGTTCTCAGGGTGGGGCAATCAGACTTCCAGTTTCCTCCCTGCTGGCAAGCAGGGCAGGGGGTTGCTGGTGGACGAGGGTTAGGACATTCACTGGCCTAATGTCCTGATGCCTTGCACTTATAGCAAGGCCGCGTTGGGACTCGGGGACCTTGCGGACACCTGTTGGCATAGTGTCCTGCCTTGCCGCACTTATAGCAGGCAGGCTCCTTTTGTAGCTTTGGAGTCTGAGGGGTGTGTGCTCTCTGGTCTGGGGTTATGACTGGGCTGTAAAGCCGCTGCTAGGAGCTGTAACTTCTGTTCAAGGCGAGCCTGCCGTCTCCTCTCTGGAGCTATAGACCGTAAAGGCTAATTTAACCAGGTCTTGTATTGGTGTCTGAGGACCATCCTCTACCTTTTGAAGTTTTTTTTATGAATGTCAGGAGCTGATTGAGAAATGAAATAAGACGCCAAAATGGTGGCCCCTGTGGGGGAGGCCGGATCTAACCAGGTATACTGGGTTAGAACCTCAGTCAGTTTAGGGTAGAGGCTAGGATAACCTGGAGGTCATGCCAAGTGAAGTCATAGGCCTGACAAAGGTGTCTAAATTCCTTTATGTATATGGTAGGATTAGCTGAGAAATCACCTAAACGCTTCTCAATTTTGGAAAGATCGGCCAATGAAAAAGGGACATGTACTCTGACTACCCCCTCCGCCCCAGCCACCTCTCGCAAAGGTGCTAACACTGTAGGAGGGTGTGGGCAGAGATAGGGGACTCAAGACAGCCAGTTGGGGGCCCCGAAGGAGGCACGGGACCCAATGGATTACTAGTAGATAAGGAGGAGGAAGGAGGAGTCTGGATGGGGGGAGGAGGAGGAGGAGTCTGGGCAGGAAGGGAGGGGGTGGAGAGAAGGAGTATAGGGACGAGAGCCCAAGGCCCAAAAGCCTTGTATGTAAATTAATTTCGGACCACTTGCCTAGCCGCTGGCAGAAATTGCTGAGGTCGATCACGCCACAGTGGAAAGGAAAATTAACCGCTTCCTCCTAAGTTCTTGTTCAAGCTGTAAGGTTTTTAAATTGGCTAGGAGGCACCCTAACGGGGTGCTCTTTGGAAATTTGGATTGCGGGTTTCCCATTTGTTTCCTCTTTACCGACACACAATGGACACAATGGAAATGGAAGTGGATCTCTGCCTGGCTTCAAAGCGTCCTTTGGAACCAGCAGAGACAGACTGGAGGCTCTTGAAGCCAAGGTGGAGATTACCTTCAGGCGGACATCTCCGTCCTGAACGGGTCTCCGAGCCACTTGGTGGCTCCAAATGGACCTCGGACCTGCGCAGGATTTTGGCCGAGGGACACAATGGACACAATGGAAATGGAAGTGGATCTCTGCCTGGCTTCAAAGCGTCCTTTGGAACCAGCAGAGACAGACTGGAGGCTCTTGAAGCCAAAGTGGAGAGTACCTTCAGGCGGACGTCTCCGTCCTGCAAGGCTCTCCCAAGCCACTTGGTGGCTCAAAATGGACCTCGGACCTGCACAGGGTTTTGGCCGAGGGTGGTAAAGAGGAGACAAGGGCACTTACCCCAGAGAGGCCGTGAGAGTGAGCGAAGCGGGTCTCAGGTCCTGGTCCATCCGCGGCGTGGAACGAGGAGGAGGAGGCTCCCCGGACCCTGGGGGCCCTGAGGAGGGGTCTCCTCCCGGGTTCGGCACCATCTGTCTTGTTTTTCTAAGACCAGCTGAGCGGGCGCAAAAGAACCAGCGGATAGGCAAGTGTAACAGCAAAAC
>NW_022324737.1:0-2492 GCF_002776525.5 Piliocolobus tephrosceles | reverse complement strand
GTTTTGCTGTTACACTTGCCTATCCGCTGGTTCTTTTGCGCCCGCTCAGCTGGTCTTAGAAAAACAAGACAGATGGTGCCGAACCCGGGAGGAGACCCC
Organism: Piliocolobus tephrosceles; assembly: GCF_002776525.5. Classification (NCBI taxonomy): domain Eukaryota; kingdom Metazoa; phylum Chordata; class Mammalia; order Primates; family Cercopithecidae; genus Piliocolobus; species Piliocolobus tephrosceles. The sequence continues at coordinate 2,393 of NW_022324737.1, read as the reverse complement.
TCCTCAGGGCCCCCAGGGTCCGGGGAGCCTCCTCCTCCTCGTTCCACGCCGCGGATGGACCAGGACCTGAGACCCGCTTCGCTCACTCTCACGGCCTCTCTGGGGTAAGTGCCCTTGTCTCCTCTTTACCACCCTCGGCCAAAACCCTGTGCAGGTCCGAGGTCCATTTTGAGCCACCAAGTGGCTTGGGAGAGCCTTGCAGGACGGAGACGTCCGCCTGAAGGTACTCTCCACTTTGGCTTCAAGAGCCTCCAGTCTGTCTCTGCTGGTTCCAAAGGACGCTTTGAAGCCAGGCAGAGATCCACTTCCATTTCCATTGTGTCCATTGTGTCCCTCGGCCAAAATCCTGCGCAGGTCCGAGGTCCATTTGGAGCCACCAAGTGGCTCGGAGACCCGTTCAGGACGGAGATGTCCGCCTGAAGGTAATCTCCACCTTGGCTTCAAGAGCCTCCAGTCTGTCTCTGCTGGTTCCAAAGGACGCTTTGAAGCCAGGCAGAGATCCACTTCCATTTCCATTGTGTCCATTGTGTGTCGGTAAAGAGGAAACAAATGGGAAACCCGCAATCCAAATTTCCAAAGAGCACCCCGTTAGGGTGCCTCCTAGCCAATTTAAAAACCTTACAGCTTGAACAAGAACTTAGGAGGAAGCGGTTAATTTTCCTTTCCACTGTGGCGTGATCGACCTCAGCAATTTCTGCCAGCGGCTAGGCAAGTGGTCCGAAATTAATTTACATACAAGGCTTTTGGGCCTTGGGCTCTCGTCCCTATACTCCTTCTCTCCACCCCCTCCCTTCCTGCCCAGACTCCTCCTCCTCCTCCCCCCATCCAGACTCCTCCTTCCTCCTCCTTATCTACTAGTAATCCATTGGGTCCCGTGCCTCCTTCGGGGCCCCCAACTGGCTGTCTTGAGTCCCCTATCTCTGCCCACACCCTCCTACAGTGTTAGCACCTTTGCGAGAGGTGGCTGGGGCGGAGGGGGTAGTCAGAGTACATGTCCCTTTTTCATTGGCCGATCTTTCCAAAATTGAGAAGCGTTTAGGTGATTTCTCAGCTAATCCTACCATATACATAAAGGAATTTAGACACCTTTGTCAGGCCTATGACTTCACTTGGCATGACCTCCAGGTTATCCTAGCCTCTACCCTAAACTGACTGAGGTTCTAACCCAGTATACCTGGTTAGATCCGGCCTCCCCCACAGGGGCCACCATTTTGGCGTCTTATTTCATTTCTCAATCAGCTCCTGACATTCATAAAAAAAACTTCAAAAGGTAGAGGATGGTCCTCAGACACCAATACAAGACCTGGTTAAATTAGCCTTTACGGTCTATAGCTCCAGAGAGGAGACGGCAGGCTCGCCTTGAACAGAAGTTACAGCTCCTAGCAGCGGCTTTACAGCCCAGTCATAACCCCAGACCAGAGAGCACACACCCCTCAGACTCCAAAGCTACAAAAGGAGCCTGCCTGCTATAAGTGCGGCAAGGCAGGACACTATGCCAACAGGTGTCCGCAAGGTCCCCGAGTCCCAACGCGGCCTTGCTATAAGTGCAAGGCATCAGGACATTAGGCCAGTGAATGTCCTAACCCTCGTCCACCAGCAACCCCCTGCCCTGCTTGCCAGCAGGGAGGAAACTGGAAGTCTGATTGCCCCACCCTGAGAACAGGTGCCGCGCCTCCACGTGACCCCCTTTCCCAGGATCCTGGGAGCTCCTTCCAGCTCCTACATCTGGACGATGACAACTGAAGCTGCCGAGACTCGGGGACCCCCATCACCCTCGCCGAGCCGTGGGTAACTCTCCTGGTAGCGGGTAAGACAATTTTTTAATCAACAGCGAGGCTACCTATTCTGTTTTGCCGTCCTTCTCTGGACCTAGCCTTCCATCCAATATCTCTGTAGTAGGAGTAAGTGGAAAGGCATCCACTCCACCAAAAACTCCAATCCTTAATTGCTGCCTGGCCAACAAGTACTTTGCGCACTCATTCCTCATTCCCAACTAAAAAGGGCCCCTACCGAAAGCAATCAGTGGAAATCAGTTTGGCTTTCCCTCACTCGCCTCAAACTTACTAAATTTTCTTAACTATCTCATACTCCCCAACCTTGCCAGGACTATCCTTCTGGGTTTTGCCCATATTCCAACAAATGCTTCCATTCCTCATTCCTATACTAATACTGTGCCTTATTTTATTCTTCATCCGTACGTCCAAATACCAACCATGGGCCCTGACCTTAACGACGCCCCTTAACAGCAGGAAGTAGCCAGACAGACCACGGCGCCCCTTTATCACTATTATCAATAAAAGGTTGGACTGTTTGGACGAACTGAGGCAAGATGGTGCACTTCCGGGTTCTTCATCCCCCACCCCCAACTCTTCCCGCGCGCGCGAAAATGCAGC
>NW_022324736.1:0-1140 GCF_002776525.5 Piliocolobus tephrosceles | reverse complement strand
AACAGAAAGGTGGAACACTATGAGATGAATTCACAGATCACAAGGAAGTTACTCTGAAAGATTCTTTGTCGTTTTATACTGAGGATATTTTGTTTTCCACTGTAGCCCTCAATACATTCCGAAATATCACTTTGCAGTTTCAACGAGTACAGTGTTAGCAAACGGCGTCATGAACTGAAAGGTGTAACTATGTGAGATGAATTCACAGATCACAAGATCACAAGGAAGTTTCTCAGAAAGCTTCTTTCTCATTTTTATCTGCTTATATTTCCTTTTCCGCCATAGCAATCAATGCACTTCCAAATATCACTTTGCAGATTACACAAGAACAGTATTAGCAAACAGCTTCATAAACGCAAAGGTGGAATTCTGTGAGGTAAATTCACAGAAAAGAAAAGAATTTCTCAGAAACATTCCTCCTGGTTTTTATCTGAGGATATTTCCTTTGGCCGTATTGTCTTCAAAGTGATCTGAAATATCAGTTCTCGGAGTTCACAAAACCAGGGCTAGCGAACGGCTCCATGAAATACAAGTGTAACTCAGTGAGTTGAATTCACACTTGACAAAGCAGTTTCTTAGAAAGCATTTTTCCGTTTTTTTCTAAGAATATTTGCGTTGTCACTGTAAAGTTCATTGTGTTAGGAAATATCCCATTGCAGATTTCAAGAAAACAGAGTTAGCAAACTGATCGTTGAAAAGGAAAGTGTAACTCTGTGATTTGCATTCATATGTCATGAAGCAGTTTCTCAAATCGTTCTTTCCAGTTTTCATCTGAGGATATTTCCCTTTTCACCATAGCCCTCAAAGTGCTCCCAAATATCACTTTGCAGTTTCCACCAGAACAGTGTTAGCAAACAGCTTCATGAACAGAAAGGTGCAACTCTGTCAGATGAATTCACAGATCACAAAGAAATTTCTCAGAAAGCTTCTTTCTCTCTTTTTTCTCATTGTATTTCCTTTTCCATTATAGCCCTCAATGATCTCCCAAATATCACTTTGCAGATTCCACGAAAGTTGTATTAGCAAACAGCTTCATGAACAGAAAGGTGGAACTCTGTGAGATGAATTCACAGATCACAAAGCACTTTCACAGAAAGTTTCTTTCTACTTTTTATCTGAGGATATGTTCTTTTTCCCTAT
>NW_022324735.1:0-1140 GCF_002776525.5 Piliocolobus tephrosceles | reverse complement strand
ATAGGGAAAAAGAACATATCCTCAGATAAAAAGTAGAAAGAAACTTTCTGTGAAAGTGCTTTGTGATCTGTGAATTCATCTCACAGAGTTCCACCTTTCTGTTCATGAAGCTGTTTGCTAATACAACTTTCGTGGAATCTGCAAAGTGATATTTGGGAGATCATTGAGGGCTATAATGGAAAAGGAAATACAATGAGAAAAAAGAGAGAAAGAAGCTTTCTGAGAAATTTCTTTGTGATCTGTGAATTCATCTGACAGAGTTGCACCTTTCTGTTCATGAAGCTGTTTGCTAACACTGTTCTGGTGGAAACTGCAAAGTGATATTTGGGAGCACTTTGAGGGCTATGGTGAAAAGGGAAATATCCTCAGATGAAAACTGGAAAGAACGATTTGAGAAACTGCTTCATGACATATGAATGCAAATCACAGAGTTACACTTTCCTTTTCAACGATCAGTTTGCTAACTCTGTTTTCTTGAAATCTGCAATGGGATATTTCCTAACACAATGAACTTTACAGTGACAACGCAAATATTCTTAGAAAAAAACGGAAAAATGCTTTCTAAGAAACTGCTTTGTCAAGTGTGAATTCAACTCACTGAGTTACACTTGTATTTCATGGAGCCGTTCGCTAGCCCTGGTTTTGTGAACTCCGAGAACTGATATTTCAGATCACTTTGAAGACAATACGGCCAAAGGAAATATCCTCAGATAAAAACCAGGAGGAATGTTTCTGAGAAATTCTTTTCTTTTCTGTGAATTTACCTCACAGAATTCCACCTTTGCGTTTATGAAGCTGTTTGCTAATACTGTTCTTGTGTAATCTGCAAAGTGATATTTGGAAGTGCATTGATTGCTATGGCGGAAAAGGAAATATAAGCAGATAAAAATGAGAAAGAAGCTTTCTGAGAAACTTCCTTGTGATCTTGTGATCTGTGAATTCATCTCACATAGTTACACCTTTCAGTTCATGACGCCGTTTGCTAACACTGTACTCGTTGAAACTGCAAAGTGATATTTCGGAATGTATTGAGGGCTACAGTGGAAAACAAAATATCCTCAGTATAAAACGACAAAGAATCTTTCAGAGTAACTTCCTTGTGATCTGTGAATTCATCTCATAGTGTTCCACCTTTCTGTT
>NW_022324734.1:0-1395 GCF_002776525.5 Piliocolobus tephrosceles | reverse complement strand
AATTCGGGCCCATTGGGAAAAAGCAAGTATCCTCGTAGAACAACTAGAGAATAGCTTTCTGAGAGATTGCCTTTTGATGTGTGACTTCATCACACAGATTCCACCCTTCCCTTCTTGGAACAGTTTGCTCACACTCTTGTCGTGGATTCTGCAATGTGATATTTGGGAGATCATTGAGGGCTATGGTGAAAAAGGATATATCCCTCAGACAGACACTGGAACGAAGCCTTCTGAGAAACTACATTGCGATGTGTGAGTGCACCTCACAGAGTTACAGGTTTCTCTTCAGCCAACAGTTTGATAACACAGTTTTCTAGAAATCTGCGATGAGATATTTCTTAGCGCAGTGAAGCTAATGGAGACAAAGGAAACATCCTCATATGAAAACTAGAAAGAATCTTCCTTAGAATCTTCTTGTGGATGTGTGAATTCATCTTACAGAGCTACAATTATGTTTCATGGAAGAGGCCATTAACACCGCCTTTGAGGAACGTAAGAAAGGTTACTTTGGATCGCTTTGATCCTTCCACTGATAAAGGGAATATCATCTGTTAAAAACGAGAGAGAAGCTTTCTGAGACTTTTCTTTGTGATGTGTGAATTCATCTCACAGGGTTAAAACTTATTCCTCAGGAAGCTGTTTGTTAATACTCTTTTCGTGGAATCTGCACAGTGATCTCCGGGGGCCAATTCGGTCCCATTGTGAAAAAGAACGTATCCTCAGAGAACAACTAGAGAATAGCTTTCTGAGAGACTGCCTTCTGATGTGTGACTTCATCACACAGATATCCACCCTTCCCTTCTTGGAACCCTTTGCTAACACTTTTGTCGTGGATTCAGGAATGTGATATTTGGGAGCTCATTGAGGGCTATGGTCAAAAAGGATATATCCTCAGACAGACACTGGAAGGAAGCCTTCGGAGAAACTGTATTGCGATGTGTGAATGCACCTCACAGAGTTACAAGTTTCTCTTCAGCCAACAGTTTGCTAACACAGTTTTCTGGAAATGTGCAATGGGATATTTCTTAGTGCAGTGAAGCTAATTGAGACAAAGTAAATATCCTCATATGAAAACCAGAAGGAAGCTTCCTTAGAAACTTCTTTTGGATGTGTGAATTCATCTCACAGAGTTACACCTATTTTCATGGAGCAGGTCATTAACACTGTCTTTGTAGAACCTAAGAAATGTTACTTTGGATTGCTTTGAGGCCTCCGCTGATAAAGTAATTATCATCTGTTAAAAACGAGAGAGAAGCGTTCTGAGACATTACCATTTGCTCTGTGAATTCATCTCACAGAGTTACAATTTATTCCTCGGGATGCAGATTCCTAACACTCTTTTAGTGGATTCTGCACAGTGATATCTGGGAGCTAATTCGGGCCCATTGGGAAAAA
>NW_022324733.1:0-1395 GCF_002776525.5 Piliocolobus tephrosceles | reverse complement strand
TTTTTCCCAATGGGCCCGAATTAGCTCCCAGATATCACTGTGCAGAATCCACTAAAAGAGTGTTAGGAATCTGCATCCCGAGGAATAAATTGTAACTCTGTGAGATGAATTCACAGAGCAAATGGTAATGTCTCAGAACGCTTCTCTCTCGTTTTTAACAGATGATAATTACTTTATCAGCGGAGGCCTCAAAGCAATCCAAAGTAACATTTCTTAGGTTCTACAAAGACAGTGTTAATGACCTGCTCCATGAAAATAGGTGTAACTCTGTGAGATGAATTCACACATCCAAAAGAAGTTTCTAAGGAAGCTTCCTTCTGGTTTTCATATGAGGATATTTACTTTGTCTCAATTAGCTTCACTGCACTAAGAAATATCCCATTGCACATTTCCAGAAAACTGTGTTAGCAAACTGTTGGCTGAAGAGAAACTTGTAACTCTGTGAGGTGCATTCACACATCGCAATACAGTTTCTCCGAAGGCTTCCTTCCAGTGTCTGTCTGAGGATATATCCTTTTTGACCATAGCCCTCAATGAGCTCCCAAATATCACATTCCTGAATCCACGACAAAAGTGTTAGCAAAGGGTTCCAAGAAGGGAAGGGTGGATATCTGTGTGATGAAGTCACACATCAGAAGGCAGTCTCTCAGAAAGCTATTCTCTAGTTGTTCTCTGAGGATACGTTCTTTTTCACAATGGGACCGAATTGGCCCCCGGAGATCACTGTGCAGATTCCACGAAAAGAGTATTAACAAACAGCTTCCTGAGGAATAAGTTTTAACCCTGTGAGATGAATTCACACATCACAAAGAAAAGTCTCAGAAAGCTTCTCTCTCGTTTTTAACAGATGATATTCCCTTTATCAGTGGAAGGATCAAAGCGATCCAAAGTAACCTTTCTTACGTTCCTCAAAGGCGGTGTTAATGGCCTCTTCCATGAAACATAATTGTAGCTCTGTAAGATGAATTCACACATCCACAAGAAGATTCTAAGGAAGATTCTTTCTAGTTTTCATATGAGGATGTTTCCTTTGTCTCCATTAGCTTCACTGCGCTAAGAAATATCTCATCGCAGATTTCTAGAAAACTGTGTTATCAAACTGTTGGCTGAAGAGAAACCTGTAACTCTGTGAGGTGCACTCACACATCGCAATGTAGTTTCTCAGAAGGCTTCGTTCCAGTGTCTGTCTGAGGGATATATCCTTTTTCACCATAGCCCTCAATGATCTCCCAAATATCACATTGCAGAATCCACGACAAGAGTGTGAGCAAACTGTTCCAAGAAGGGAAGGGTGGAATCTGTGTGATGAAGTCACACATCAAAAGGCAATCTCTCAGAAAGCTATTCTCTAGTTGTTCTACGAGGATACTTGCTTTTTCCCAATGGGCCCGAATT
>NW_022324731.1:0-1007 GCF_002776525.5 Piliocolobus tephrosceles | reverse complement strand
TGTAGTAGAGGATGTGGTGGTCTCAGAGCCTGTAGTAGAGGTTGAGGTGGTCTCGGAGCCTTCAGTAGAGGCTGTGGTGGTCTCAGAGCCTGTGATGGAGACTGTAGTTATCTCAGAGCCTTCAGTAGAAGTGGTAGTGGTCTCTGAGCCAGTGATAGAAACTTTAGTGGTCTCAGAGCCTGCGGTGGAGAGTGTAGTGGTCTCAGAGCCTTCAGTAGAGACTGTGGTGGTCTCAGAGCCTGTGGCAGATACTGTAGTAGTCTCAGAGCCTTCGGTAGAGGTGATGGTAGTCTCAGAGCCTGTGGTAGAGACCATGGTGGTCTCAAAGCCTGTGGTGGAGACTGTAGTGGTCTCAGAGCCTTCAGTAGAGGCTGTGGTGGTTTCAGAGCTTGTAGTAGAGGCCATGGTGGTCTCAAAATATGCAGTCAATGCCGTGGTGTTCTCAGAATCTGCAGTAGAGACTGTGGTGGTCTCAGAGCCTGCAGTGGAGGCTGCAGTGGTCCCAGAACCTTCAGTAGAGGCTGTGGTGGTCTCAGCGCCTGTGGTGGAGACTATAGTCATCTCAGAGCCTTCAATGGTAGTGACAGTGGTCTCCAAGCCTGTGGTTGAAACTGTAGTGGTCTCAGAGCCTGTGGTAGAGACTGTGGTGGTCTCAGAGCCTGTGGCAGAGACTGTAGTGGTCTCAGAGCCTTCAGTAGAGGCTGTGGTGGTCTCAGAGCCTGTGGTAGAATCTGTGGTGGTCTCAGAGCCCATGGTGGAGGCTGTGGTGGTCTCAGGGCTGGTATTAGAGTCTGTGGTGGTTCCAGAGCCTGTGGTAGAGGCTGTGGTGGTCTGAGAGTCTTCAGCAGAAACTGTGATCATCTCAGAGCTTGCAGTGGAAACCTTGGTGGTCTCAGGGCCTATGGTAGAGGCCATAGTGGTCTCAGAGCCCATGGTGGATGTCATAGTGGCCTCAGAGCCTGTAGTAGAGGATGTGGTGGTCTCAGAGCCTGTAGTAGAGGTTGAGG
>NW_022324730.1:0-1007 GCF_002776525.5 Piliocolobus tephrosceles | reverse complement strand
CCTCAACCTCTACTACAGGCTCTGAGACCACCACATCCTCTACTACAGGCTCTGAGGCCACTATGACATCCACCATGGGCTCTGAGACCACTATGGCCTCTACCATAGGCCCTGAGACCACCAAGGTTTCCACTGCAAGCTCTGAGATGATCACAGTTTCTGCTGAAGACTCTCAGACCACCACAGCCTCTACCACAGGCTCTGGAACCACCACAGACTCTAATACCAGCCCTGAGACCACCACAGCCTCCACCATGGGCTCTGAGACCACCACAGATTCTACCACAGGCTCTGAGACCACCACAGCCTCTACTGAAGGCTCTGAGACCACTACAGTCTCTGCCACAGGCTCTGAGACCACCACAGTCTCTACCACAGGCTCTGAGACCACTACAGTTTCAACCACAGGCTTGGAGACCACTGTCACTACCATTGAAGGCTCTGAGATGACTATAGTCTCCACCACAGGCGCTGAGACCACCACAGCCTCTACTGAAGGTTCTGGGACCACTGCAGCCTCCACTGCAGGCTCTGAGACCACCACAGTCTCTACTGCAGATTCTGAGAACACCACGGCATTGACTGCATATTTTGAGACCACCATGGCCTCTACTACAAGCTCTGAAACCACCACAGCCTCTACTGAAGGCTCTGAGACCACTACAGTCTCCACCACAGGCTTTGAGACCACCATGGTCTCTACCACAGGCTCTGAGACTACCATCACCTCTACCGAAGGCTCTGAGACTACTACAGTATCTGCCACAGGCTCTGAGACCACCACAGTCTCTACTGAAGGCTCTGAGACCACTACACTCTCCACCGCAGGCTCTGAGACCACTAAAGTTTCTATCACTGGCTCAGAGACCACTACCACTTCTACTGAAGGCTCTGAGATAACTACAGTCTCCATCACAGGCTCTGAGACCACCACAGCCTCTACTGAAGGCTCCGAGACCACCTCAACCTCTACTACAGGCTCTGAGACCACCACATCCTCTACTACA
>NW_022324729.1:0-3809 GCF_002776525.5 Piliocolobus tephrosceles | reverse complement strand
ATTTAGATTGTTGTCAGAGGCAACTAAGAGGCAAGATCAGAGGGAAGACATAAGTCATTCGATGTGATCATGTCATTAGAGAAGCGCGAATCAAAATCACAGTGAGACACCATCTCACACCAGTCAGAATGGTTATTATTAAAAACTCAAACAAGAACAGGTGCCGGTGAGGTTGCAAAGAGAAAGAACACTTATGCAGTGTTGGTGGGAGTGTACGTTAGTTCAGCCATTGTGGAAAACACTAGCAATTCCTCAAAGACCTAAAAACAGAACTCCCATTTGACCCAGTAATGAGATTGTATATACCCAAAGGATTATAAATTGTTCTGTTATGCAGACACATGCACATGTATGTTCATTGCGGCACTATTCACAATAGCAAAGACATAGAATCAACCTAAATGCCCATCAACGGTAGACTGGATAAAGAAAATGGGGTACATATACACCATAGAATACTATGCAGCCATAAAAAAGAATGAGATCACGTCCTTTGCAGGAACATGGATGGAGCTGGAAGCCATTATCCATAGCAAACTATGCAGGAGCAGAAAACCAAACACCACATGTTCTCACTTAGTGGGAGCTAAATGACACATGGGCACACAGAAGAGAACAATAGACACTACACGTAAGGGTGGAGGTTGGAAGGAGGGAGAGGATCAGGAAAAATAATAAATAGGTACTAGGCTTAGTACCTGGGTGACAAAATAATGTGTACAACAAACCCCCGTAACACATAACAAAATAATCTATATGACGAACCTGTTCATGTACCCCTAAAGTTGAAATAGAAGTTAAAAACAAAACACGATCCGGAGTTCTTTCAAGGGCAACAATCCAGTTTAATTGGTCAAGTTCTAATGGTAAGCACCACATTGTTTTCTGCTTGTTTCTTAATCTGGCCACCTGCTCGGCTTGTGATGGAGGGTGTGCATTCTCCAGGTAGTGGAATAGTACCCATCCTTTATGAAGCATGTCTATGGTCGGGCCATCTATGTTTATTTTATTGGATCCATACAGCCCAATAAGACAGGTCCTACCCCTAAGGATCAAGAACAAGATGTCAGAGGAAGAGGTAGGAAAATACACCATAGTGGAGATCTGTGCCAAGAAGAGTCATGAGAAGAGGTTTCTGCACCAGCCTAGGAAAGTTGAGATGAGTGCCCTTAGGTGATCCTGTGCAAGGCAGGCACCGCCTTGGAATGTCAATCATGGGAAGCCGCCCTAGCCACATAACATTTTGTCAGATTTCCGACAGGGCTATGGCAACCGAGGGCATAGTCTGTGGGCAATGGACATGGCATTCGACCCGGTATTCTTGTTTCATTTATGATACAAGGGCACGTTTTCCAGTAAGTTCTGTTTTGAGAGAGTAAGCGAGAAAGGACAGATCTCCCGGTTGACTGGCTTCGGAGCAGATGGGACACAGCAGCTTCTGAAAGCCTCCTGGTTCTCCTGCAAATAAATTTCTCAGATGCATATATTTAGGGAAACAATTCATCAATGAAAATGACAAAACCATCTGGCTCTAGAGACTAAAAAAAATTTTAGAGGTTTTAAACATTTACGTTCTGATGAAGAGTATGTATCTAGGTTTTATTTCAAGGAGTTGTTGAGTTTGATTTGTGGTTTGTTTTTAGGGATTTTTTAACCTGGCCCTGCTAATCGAGGAAGGTACTATAATCCCACACCATATCTTGGATTTCTTGGAAATTGACTCAACTCTCCATTCTAATAACATCTCCATTCTCCAGGAACTGTACGAAAGGTGAGCTCAGAGCCTCTAGAACTGTGGAATCTGAGGAACCCAAGTAGATGATGTTTGCTTCTTGGTTAAAGTTAGCTTTACCCTTATTTTGTAATGTAAATTGTATTTAAAAAACAAACAAACAAAAACAAAAGACAGGGCACTGTGGCCCATACTTGTAATCCCAGCACTGTGGGAGGCTGAGGCGGGCAGATCACTTGAGGTCAAGAGTTCAAGACCAGCCTGGCCAACATGATGGAACCTCATCTCTACTAAAAGAACAAAAAAAAAAGAGAGAGAGAGAAAAGAAAGAAAAAGCCCAGGGTTTGCTTCTACTAGAAAACATTCAGCCAGATCCGAGTGTATTTCTCTTTTCTAATATCTGAAGTTTAAGATATAGAAGGTACTTGATCTGAAGTTTAAGGGCTGACCAAAAATTTCCACGAGAATGGAAAGAATAACAATCTGATTATTAGCCCATGCTTGTCTCTTTTTTGTTTTGAGGCAGGGCCTCACTGTCACTCAGGCTGGAGCGCAGTGGTACGATCTCAGCTCACTGCAACCTCCACTTCTTGGGTTCAAGTGATTCTCATGCCTCAGCCTCCTGAGTAGCTGGGATTACAGGCGTGCACCATCACACCGGTCTAAGTTTTGTGTTTTTAATAGAGACAGGGTTTCGCCATGTTGGCCAGGCTGGTCTTGAACTCCTGGCCTCAAGTGATCCACCTGCCTCGGCCTCCCAAAGTGCTGGGATTACAGGTGTGAGCCATCAGGCCCGGCCTAATTAGCTGATGCTTTTCTGAAAGATAAGGAAGCATTCCTACATCTGCGCTTTAAAGAGAAATACTGTTCTAGCGGGTCCTGTGCTTCAGCGTCTTGCTTGACTTTTATTTTACTTATTTTTAAATTTTTGCTGTCACCACAGCAGAACAGGCTTGACTCTTTAATTAAAGACAAAACTGACCTTTTTCTAAACTTCCTACTGGGATTCTAGAATGTCAGATCAGGCCAAATCACTTATTTGGCCACTGGCTTTCTTTCTTTGTCTCTCATCTTTGTCAGTTGAGTGTGCTCATTTGTCCAAAAGCAGAAGAATGTAGGTTTGTGGATCTGAAATTGCCAGTCCTGGGTCGTGCCACCAAAATTGGCTGACATGTCAAGATGCCCTGGGCTTTGTCTGCAGGTGCTGGAGCCACAGTAATGAGGAGTCCTTCAGCCCCTGCTCCTTGGCCTGGCTTTACCTGCACTTGCGGCTTCTCTGGGGTGCTGTCCTGCACTCAGCCCTGGTAGGTTTCATCTCCCACCGGCCCCGCCCTTGTGGCCCCTGGCCTTTGTCAGTCACTAATGCGTGCTTCTGATGTTTGCAGATCTACTTTCTGGGAACCTTTCTGCTGTCCATATTGATCGCCTGGACTGTGCAGTATTTCCAGTCTGTCTCAGGTAAAGATTTGTAAAAAGCGAAAGCAATATATAAAAAAAAGCAGGGATTTTTTTTTTTTTTTTTGGTCTACCGGAAAAATTGTGTTTTCCCTCCTGGTGCCCTTGGTCATGCTATCTCCTAGCCCTGGAGTCGTCTTCACAGGGTGGGAATCCTTCTAGAGGTATATGAAATTCCTGGCTGTTGGGAGGCCACAAAGTTACTATTGTATTTTTCAAAATAAGGATTTTATTTTTTATTTTATTTTATTTTATTTTGAGATGGAGTCTCGTTCTGTCACCCAGGCTGGAGTGCAGTGGTGTGATCTCAGCTCACTGCAACCTCTGCCTTCTGGGTTCAAGCAATTCTCCTGCCTCACCCTCCCGAGTAGCTGGGATTACAGGCATGCACCACCACACCTGGCTAATTTTTGTATTTTTAGTAGAGACAGGATTTCACCGTGTTGACCAGGCTGGTCCCGAATTCCTGACCTCAGGTGATCTGGCTGCCTCGGCCTCCCAAAGTGCTGGGATTACAGGCGTGGGCTACCGCACCAACCCTCAAAATAAGGATTTTCTTTAAAAAGCTTAAGAACTGACCTAATACAACTTCTTCCATTGAAAATACATCTGTCAGAATTCT
>NW_022324728.1:0-3809 GCF_002776525.5 Piliocolobus tephrosceles | reverse complement strand
AGAATTCTGACAGATGTATTTTCAATGGAAGAAGTTGTATTAGGTCAGTTCTTAAGCTTTTTAAAGAAAATCCTTATTTTGAGGGTTGGTGCGGTAGCCCACGCCTGTAATCCCAGCACTTTGGGAGGCCGAGGCAGCCAGATCACCTGAGGTCAGGAATTCGGGACCAGCCTGGTCAACACGGTGAAATCCTGTCTCTACTAAAAATACAAAAATTAGCCAGGTGTGGTGGTGCATGCCTGTAATCCCAGCTACTCGGGAGGGTGAGGCAGGAGAATTGCTTGAACCCAGAAGGCAGAGGTTGCAGTGAGCTGAGATCACACCACTGCACTCCAGCCTGGGTGACAGAACGAGACTCCATCTCAAAATAAAATAAAATAAAATAAAAAATAAAATCCTTATTTTGAAAAATACAATAGTAACTTTGTGGCCTCCCAACAGCCAGGAATTTCATATACCTCTAGAAGGATTCCCACCCTGTGAAGACGACTCCAGGGCTAGGAGATAGCATGACCAAGGGCACCAGGAGGGAAAACACAATTTTTCCGGTAGACCAAAAAAAAAAAAAAAAATCCCTGCTTTTTTTTATATATTGCTTTCGCTTTTTACAAATCTTTACCTGAGACAGACTGGAAATACTGCACAGTCCAGGCGATCAATATGGACAGCAGAAAGGTTCCCAGAAAGTAGATCTGCAAACATCAGAAGCACGCATTAGTGACTGACAAAGGCCAGGGGCCACAAGGGCGGGGCCGGTGGGAGATGAAACCTACCAGGGCTGAGTGCAGGACAGCACCCCAGAGAAGCCGCAAGTGCAGGTAAAGCCAGGCCAAGGAGCAGGGGCTGAAGGACTCCTCATTACTGTGGCTCCAGCACCTGCAGACAAAGCCCAGGGCATCTTGACATGTCAGCCAATTTTGGTGGCACGACCCAGGACTGGCAATTTCAGATCCACAAACCTACATTCTTCTGCTTTTGGACAAATGAGCACACTCAACTGACAAAGATGAGAGACAAAGAAAGAAAGCCAGTGGCCAAATAAGTGATTTGGCCTGATCTGACATTCTAGAATCCCAGTAGGAAGTTTAGAAAAAGGTCAGTTTTGTCTTTAATTAAAGAGTCAAGCCTGTTCTGCTGTGGTGACAGCAAAAATTTAAAAATAAGTAAAATAAAAGTCAAGCAAGACGCTGAAGCACAGGACCCGCTAGAACAGTATTTCTCTTTAAAGCGCAGATGTAGGAATGCTTCCTTATCTTTCAGAAAAGCATCAGCTAATTAGGCCGGGCCTGATGGCTCACACCTGTAATCCCAGCACTTTGGGAGGCCGAGGCAGGTGGATCACTTGAGGCCAGGAGTTCAAGACCAGCCTGGCCAACATGGCGAAACCCTGTCTCTATTAAAAACACAAAACTTAGACCGGTGTGATGGTGCACGCCTGTAATCCCAGCTACTCAGGAGGCTGAGGCATGAGAATCACTTGAACCCAAGAAGTGGAGGTTGCAGTGAGCTGAGATCGTACCACTGCGCTCCAGCCTGAGTGACAGTGAGGCCCTGCCTCAAAACAAAAAAGAGACAAGCATGGGCTAATAATCAGATTGTTATTCTTTCCATTCTCGTGGAAATTTTTGGTCAGCCCTTAAACTTCAGATCAAGTACCTTCTATATCTTAAACTTCAGATATTAGAAAAGAGAAATACACTCGGATCTGGCTGAATGTTTTCTAGTAGAAGCAAACCCTGGGCTTTTTCTTTCTTTTCTCTCTCTCTCTTTTTTTTTTGTTCTTTTAGTAGAGATGAGGTTCCATCATGTTGGCCAGGCTGGTCTTGAACTCTTGACCTCAAGTGATCTGCCCGCCTCAGCCTCCCACAGTGCTGGGATTACAAGTATGGGCCACAGTGCCCTGTCTTTTGTTTTTGTTTGTTTGTTTTTTAAATACAATTTACATTACAAAATAAGGGTAAAGCTAACTTTAACCAAGAAGCAAACATCATCTACTTGGGTTCCTCAGATTCCACAGTTCTAGAGGCTCTGAGCTCACCTTTCGTACAGTTCCTGGAGAATGGAGATGTTATTAGAATGGAGAGTTGAGTCAATTTCCAAGAAATCCAAGATATGGTGTGGGATTATAGTACCTTCCTCGATTAGCAGGGCCAGGTTAAAAAATCCCTAAAAACAAACCACAAATCAAACTCAACAACTCCTTGAAATAAAACCTAGATACATACTCTTCATCAGAACGTAAATGTTTAAAACCTCTAAAATTTTTTTTAGTCTCTAGAGCCAGATGGTTTTGTCATTTTCATTGATGAATTGTTTCCCTAAATATATGCATCTGAGAAATTTATTTGCAGGAGAACCAGGAGGCTTTCAGAAGCTGCTGTGTCCCATCTGCTCCGAAGCCAGTCAACCGGGAGATCTGTCCTTTCTCGCTTACTCTCTCAAAACAGAACTTACTGGAAAACGTGCCCTTGTATCATAAATGAAACAAGAATACCGGGTCGAATGCCATGTCCATTGCCCACAGACTATGCCCTCGGTTGCCATAGCCCTGTCGGAAATCTGACAAAATGTTATGTGGCTAGGGCGGCTTCCCATGATTGACATTCCAAGGCGGTGCCTGCCTTGCACAGGATCACCTAAGGGCACTCATCTCAACTTTCCTAGGCTGGTGCAGAAACCTCTTCTCATGACTCTTCTTGGCACAGATCTCCACTATGGTGTATTTTCCTACCTCTTCCTCTGACATCTTGTTCTTGATCCTTAGGGGTAGGACCTGTCTTATTGGGCTGTATGGATCCAATAAAATAAACATAGATGGCCCGACCATAGACATGCTTCATAAAGGATGGGTACTATTCCACTACCTGGAGAATGCACACCCTCCATCACAAGCCGAGCAGGTGGCCAGATTAAGAAACAAGCAGAAAACAATGTGGTGCTTACCATTAGAACTTGACCAATTAAACTGGATTGTTGCCCTTGAAAGAACTCCGGATCGTGTTTTGTTTTTAACTTCTATTTCAACTTTAGGGGTACATGAACAGGTTCGTCATATAGATTATTTTGTTATGTGTTACGGGGGTTTGTTGTACACATTATTTTGTCACCCAGGTACTAAGCCTAGTACCTATTTATTATTTTTCCTGATCCTCTCCCTCCTTCCAACCTCCACCCTTACGTGTAGTGTCTATTGTTCTCTTCTGTGTGCCCATGTGTCATTTAGCTCCCACTAAGTGAGAACATGTGGTGTTTGGTTTTCTGCTCCTGCATAGTTTGCTATGGATAATGGCTTCCAGCTCCATCCATGTTCCTGCAAAGGACGTGATCTCATTCTTTTTTATGGCTGCATAGTATTCTATGGTGTATATGTACCCCATTTTCTTTATCCAGTCTACCGTTGATGGGCATTTAGGTTGATTCTATGTCTTTGCTATTGTGAATAGTGCCGCAATGAACATACATGTGCATGTGTCTGCATAACAGAACAATTTATAATCCTTTGGGTATATACAATCTCATTACTGGGTCAAATGGGAGTTCTGTTTTTAGGTCTTTGAGGAATTGCTAGTGTTTTCCACAATGGCTGAACTAACGTACACTCCCACCAACACTGCATAAGTGTTCTTTCTCTTTGCAACCTCACCGGCACCTGTTCTTGTTTGAGTTTTTAATAATAACCATTCTGACTGGTGTGAGATGGTGTCTCACTGTGATTTTGATTCGCGCTTCTCTAATGACATGATCACATCGAATGACTTATGTCTTCCCTCTGATCTTGCCTCTTAGTTGCCTCTGACAACAATCTAAAT